>NW_015151814.1:94289-127553 GCF_000732505.1 Cyprinodon variegatus | reverse complement strand
CTATAAAATGAATAAATAAAGTTTGGACAGAAGCTAACTATATTAAAATGCAGTGGAAGCTAATTGCATATTACAGTTAAAGTACGGTATTGCAAATGTATATGCAAACAATCGGCAGTGCAAATCAATATTCAGTCAAAGTGAGTAGTGCAAGATGCATGTAGACAGTTGTTACAATAGTAACAGTCAGGAGTGCAGGTGAACATTACAGTCTGGTAAAAAACAGAATAGAAAAATAGTGGTAGGTGTGAGGAAGGAGGGTAGAGTCTATCCGTGAGGGTTAGAGTTTAGTAAAGAGACAGCTCTGGGAAAAATGCTGTTCTTTAGTCTGCTGGTTCTGGTCCGGAGGCACCTGAAACGTCTGCCGGAGGGCAGGAGAGAAAACAGTCTGTGGGCAGGGTGAGATGAGTCCTTAAGAATACTGCGGGCTCGATGTAGCAGCGTTTTCATCCCACTTTGGATGTTGCAACTCTTCTTTCTCAGAATCTGTTCAAATTTATTAGTCCTCCAAAACCCTAAACAGCCCATGGTGCAGACCAGGGAGCAGTCGTAGTTTAACATACCTCTCTGCAGCTTCTCTACTGTTACCCACTCCATCCAGACACTGCCTTGCCCAAGGGCAAATAAATTAGAAAAAATCCCATAGGATTAAATATTGATAATGTAATTAAATTTAAAAACGTTTAAACTATTTAATATGGTTAATTAAACATAACATATCTTTTTTCAAAAATTATCTTAGTTAATGATCTGTGATGTGATAATAAAATTGATTTATGTTTTATGCGAGTCTATATATACATAAGATTTATTCTTTCATCTAAGCCTTCAATGCTTATGTTAGATCCAGTTCTAACCAGGTTATTTAAGGAAGTATTCCATCTGATTTCCTTCTCCATTTTAGATGTGCTTTATCTTTCCCTGTTATGGGGATATGTGGCTACCTCAGGCTTTTAAGATAGCTGTGGTTGAACCTTTACTTAAAAAAAAAACGTCTTTTGACCCATATCACTTGGTCCGTTATAGACCTATATCCAATCTTCCTTTCTTATCTAAAATTTGTGAGAAAATGTTTGTAAAACAAGTGTGCGATCACTCACACCATAATGAAGTTTTTGAAGAGTTTCATTCTGGTTTTAGAGCTCATCATTGCAATGAAACTGCTCTGGTGAAAATCACTAATGATATTCTCATGTCCTCTAATAATAGACCTGTATTTGTACTTGTCCTATTAGATCTGAGTCCTACATTTGATACAGTTGATCATAATATTGTTTTAGAAAGACTTGAATAATTTGTAGGAATTAAAGGAACAGCTCTAGACTTCTTTAAATCTTTTTCATCTTAAGATTTCAGTTTGTTTATGTTAATGACAGATCTTCATCCTGCTCCACGGTTACCTGTGGAGTATCACAGCTATCATTGGTATGGCCAGTGCTCTTTACTATATATATTCTCCAATCAGCAGAATAATTAGACAGCATAGGATTAATTTTCACTGTTATGCTGATGATACCCAGCTATATCTGTCTATAAATCCAGATGAAGCTAACCCATTACATAGATTACAGGCATGTCTTGAAGACATAAAAACCTGGATGATTATTAACCTTCTGTTTCTGAATGCAGACAAAACAAAAGTTAATGTCTTTGGACCAGAGTCTTTGAAAAAGAAGCTGATTAGTCAGTCATTTCATTTGGATGTGATTAAGTTAATCTCAGATAATAAAGTAAAATTTCTTGGTGTTATTTTTCATCAGGGCCTGCCATTTAAATCCCATATAAAGGAGGTCTGTAGTAGTTGCTTCTTTTCTGCAAAAAATAGAACTATCCTGTCCAGGGGTGATGCTGAGAAAATAGTCCATGCATTTGTTACTTCAAGGCTGGATTACTGTAATTCTTTACTATCAGAAAGTCCACAAACTGTAGTTAAAAGCCTTCAGCCGATCCAAAATGCTGCAGCCAGAGTTCTGATTAAAATTAATACGACAGATAATATTTCTCCTACCCTGGCTGCTTTTAATTGGCTTTCTGATAGATTCAGAATAGAATTTAAAATCAATTTTCTTACATATAAAGCCTTAAATAGCCAAGCTATGTCTTATATCAGAGATCTGATCATTTGTTGTGTTCCTAACAGAGCACTTCACTCTCCATCTACACATTTACTAGTGGTTTCTAGAATTTCTAAAAGAAGAATGGGAGGCATATCTTTTAGTTATCAGGCTCCTCTCCTGTGGAACCAACTGCCAGTTATAGTCCATAAGACAAAAGCCCTGTCTACTATCAAGGCAAGGCTTAAAACTTTCCTTTTTGATAAAGCTTATAGTTAGAGTGGCTCAGGTTATTCTGAGCTATCTCTATAGTTATGCTGCTATAGGCTTAGACTGCTGGAGGACATAGGGACCCCTTTTCCTTATTCTGCTTCATTCTATCTATATTCTTCCCTTCTACAGTATTTGTTAGTTCAATCTCTAACGTTAAGTTCTCTCTGCTTTTTGTCATCATAGTAACTTCATCTGGTCTGTTCCTGTTTGGCTGTCACACCATCCCAGAGAGAAATATCAGCTGTGCTACTGCCTTCAACACCTTCATTCATAAATGTTGGAGCGTAGCCTGTTTTTCAGTGTTGTCCTGTTTCTCTTACTGCGACTAACTGTATTTGCTCTCTTTCATCCTTTGACATCAGAGCTGGCTCAGAGCTTGTCTGCCTGGCTGCGTCTTACCTTGAGGGGACCGCCTGTGGAGCTGGTCGACAAGTACCATTGGTATCTAGGCTTCTTTCTGTATGTTTGCTTCTGTCTCCTTGAACCTTCCCTTTCCTCCCCACTGCTGCTACATACATTTTTGGTATGAGGAATTGCTGTCCAGTCAATGAGTTGATGCAATTTGAGTTGAACCAATCTGACTGTATAATCTGGTTGAATTGTCTCTGTAAAGTGCCTTGACGTGACTTGTGTTGTGAATCTGCGCTATATAAAGAAACTGAATGAAAAAATTGAATTTACTGGATTGTCTGGAATAAAATTTTTGGTTTATTTTTTATTCATTAGTTGATTCACATTCCTTTATGGGCAGTTTCTTATTCACTGCAAAAACGATCTAGAAATAACTTAAAATTTCTTAAATCAAGTGTATTGACCCTTAATTTGAGTAGATAAATGACATAGTTTGCCAATGGAATGAGTAATTTTACTCTTAAAATAAGAAAATTAGATAGTATGCACTTTAAATAAGACAATGCAATTGTGTTTTCTTATTTTAAGTGTAAATTGTCTTGTTCCATTGGCAAAATGTATCTTTTAACTCCTCAATTCAAGAACAAATGCCCTTATTTTAAGAAAAAATGACTTATCTAGATTTAGATTTTTTGCAGTGTTTATGTCTTCTGTTCCTTTCCCTGGGGGAGTCAGAAGACATATCCTTGGTTATTAGTTATTGCAAGTCTTAGCTGTTAGTTAGTCTTCCTCCCTGAGTATCCCTGCTTTCATTCTGCTACAGATGTTCCACAAATGAGCTCTTTTTATTCCTTACTCTCTTTGCTGGTGCTGCTTGTCTGGCCTCCATGACCCGTTCTTCCTCAGCTGCCCTCTACTGTATGTCGTTATCTAATTTTGGAGAAACTCTGTTTTTCCACAGTCTGCACTTAGGTCCTTTTACAAACCACTTCACAAAACATTGAAAAAAAAAGGTTTTCTTCATGTAGTTTAAAGTGAACATCTATCAGCTTTTAGATGGTCTTAATATAGAACATAGACCAAATGTAAAGAGTTGAGACTGGGGCAAAGTAATTAATTATTTTCTAAAACTACATATTCACATCTCTTTTTATTTTTCTCAAATGCAAAACAGAAAAGGTTGATATTGATAATGTCATACAGTTTCTGGTTTCTTTTTTGAAAAGTCGAAACACGAGGATAAGCAGGTAGGAGGCATAGGGGGGAAGGAAAGTGCAGACGTCACAAAGACTCTCACACTTGTTGCTGCCTTCACGGACACGTCGAGACTCGGAAATCTGCGATATTGTAGTAAAATATCAATCTAACTAGATTAGTTTTAGATTTGATAAATTCAACAGTAAATACTAGAGATCAATAATCTCCGGGTGTTGGAACCTCTCTCTTTGTGCCGAAATTACACGGGAAAAGACACTGATGACGACGCAGGCATTTTAGATTTCCGATAGCACATAAAGGTGTCAACAGCAAAAGCAGGTTTCAGGGAAGGGGGGGCAGGATATTCACTGTAGCTTTGTCTCCCGCATCGTCACTGTCTACAGTAGCTTAGAATTATTTTACCATAATAAATAACATTTTAGCTAATTTAGCTAACGATAAAAAATGCTTCAGTCGCTAGCCAGCAATTCTTGCGTGCGTTTGATACAGAATCACAAATCGACGTGGTATTTCGTATCTTTAATTTTAGGCTATCTCCTTTATCTTGTATTCGGCGCCGTCGTCTTCTCGTCGGTCGAGCTGCCGTATGAAGACCAACTGCGTCAGGAGCTGAGGGCCGTTAAAAAGCAGTTCCTGGTGGACAATGATTGTCTGTCCGAGGAGCGACTGGAGCGGTTTTTAAAGAAAGCCTTAGAAGCCAGTAATTATGGGGTTTCTATTCTGAATAACGCCTCGGCTAACTGGAACTGGGACTTCACCTCCGCGCTGTTTTTCGCCAGCACGGTGCTGTCCACCACAGGTAGGTCCCTGCTGGATGATGCTGCTGCAGCATCCTCACCAAATATGTGCAAAAAAAAAAAATTCTTTCATTGATACTGTGTGGATAATTGGTAAATAATAACAATTTCTTTCAATTACAGATTAAATTAGTTAGTAATCAAAATGCAAAAAAGATTTTTAAGAATGTGCAAAATTAGGCCTATAAGACCATTGGTCATCCTATTGTACCAAACTGGGTAATTACGTTTAATAACAAGTTAATAACCTAACAGCAGAGGTGCCTTTTCATGCTCTGTAATCATGCCTTGCTCAATAGGATCAGCAAAGCCACAGCTATCTGGGGTTTCAACATTATTCACCCTGATGATACCTCACGGCAATAACAATATGGTGACTTTGCAGACCTCTGTGTGGGACTGAATGTAAGAGCTTCCTGCTTTTGTTTGTGGATGCATTTAACATTCATCTCAGCTGCTACTGCAAGTCTTCAGCACTTTGCTGTGGTTTGAGTTGTGTTTTTTTTGCTTTATAGTTTTATGACACAATTCAGTGTTACATTGCTATATTGCAATTAGATAAGGCCTCACTTCCTGGGGTGGAGCTAGATGGTGGGCCAGGGGTGGCCATGGGACCCCTTCGCCAATCATTGGCCACCCCCTACCATTTTTTTTTCTCTGAAGTAGAATTTTAAAAACATTTTAATTTTATATATATTAACATTTACTTGGCAACAAAAAAACGGTGGTTAATTATGCACATCAATATACCAACATTAGAGATGATTAGTGCAGAATTCATGCTCTTTCAGAACTATATTTTGTGTTATATGCGGTAAAGAGAAAAAATCTAAGATACTGTGAAATCATAGATACTGTAAATAACAATTCTAATGAAAAAACTATTAAATTATCAATTTATGTAAATATTAATACTTGTAAAAATCAATTTAATGTAGAATGATATTGATAAAAGTAGGTAAGTAATGATTGAAAAGATGTTTGCTCCAGAACTCAAACCTGAAAGAATTTCATCCAAAATACCTTTTATCTAGACGGATGTTTAAATATATGTATCTATTTGTTAGCAAATGCTGTAGGAAACTGTAGTTTGTCTTTATTTAGAAATGTTGACGTTGTGCTTGTTTCTGTTGGAATAGTGTAGATTGACCCTGAGGTTCTGCCGCCCATCCAGTATACATTGGTTATTGTCTGGCCACCCTTATAAAAATTTTCTGGCTACGCCTCTGCCCACATGGAGAACAACCCTTTATTTTTGTCATAATTTCTCGACTTTTTGCACTCTGTTTAATGCAGCATAAGTTAAAGAATATAGAAAAGAATACTTTGCTGAAATAATGAATATGTTTGTCTCCTCTGCTTCACCTCAGTGAGCTTGGATGCTTTAAAATCACCTCACAAGAGCATAAAAAGTTCCTGAACCTCTCCTTTCTGCACTCTCATTACAGTACAGCCTCAAATTTAATCTCCAACCTAATCCTGAAGATTTTTAGTTGCAAAACTTTGCGCTAAAACACCTCAAATACAAAGCCTTCAATATTTAAAACGCCCTTCTTTAAAGTTGAATAAATACCAAAATGAAGCTATTAAAAACAAAAGCCTACCCTGATCATTAAAAAAAGAAAACAAAAGATTTCTATAATATATTTAATTTAAAAAGAACAACTAAACTTTGTGTGCCGGCTAGAACTTTAATTGAGAACATATTAAAATCAGTAAGGATGGCATTAAAGGTGTGCCAGCAGCCTCCATCTTTGTCTGAAGCTTAACGTTTATGACTACCTGGTGTCTTCCTTGTTCTGGTTTCTTTGTGGATATGGTTTATATTGTACAGAAGAACAAACATAAGTGCAGCTGTTCACCAATATGACCTTTAAAAGCAGAAAGGTAAAATGGAAGTGATTCTTCTATTAAATAAAAAATAACCCACAGGGAATTTTTCAAAAAACATCCAACCTCAATTTTTTCAGAGTACATGTAAAATAACAATTAACCCAATCCCTATGTGTAAAGTAAGCATGGATGTTCTAAAAAACAAAAACAAAAAAAACAGCCTTTGATTTGAACAAGATGGCAGCTGTGAAGTTACTTCAATCCTGACTGAAAACCTTTTTCACACCTTTGTATTTCTTAGACTATCAGAGGAAAGGTTTATATTTATATTATATTTCTACAGGGCAGAATTATGTGAACAGTTTACAAAATGAAACTGAAGTATATAGTTTCAGATGGGAAAAGGGATTTTCAAAGGTAACTGATTCTAACCCTGTGGCTGAAACTTCCCGTCCCACCTGTTTTAGCTTCAATATTTCTGCTGTGATTTAGAGAACTGGTGAAAAAAAAAAAGATCTGTGAAACTTGCAGAAACACACCCATAGATACCGAGGTCACCATTGTTCCTCTGCACTGTGTAATCAGCTGCTCATTGAACACATTATGTAAATTAAGCATGCCGTATCTGTTTTTGGTCTACAGTTCAGAGCAGATTTTATATTGATTTAGGATTTTTTGCATGCCTTATACCCCAGTGTTTTTAGACATTTTTATAATTTTATTTACCCATTTCATATTATATGTTTCATGTTGCACGATTGTACCATAAAAAATTCCTAGTTGTGAACTTCTTCACTAACAATGGCAATAAACCCGATTCTGATTCTGATCTGATTCTGATTCTGAAAACTTGCATCAGTGCAACAACTGAAATTTTGTTCTATATAGAAGCCCATTTTAGATCTAATACATTTTCTGTTTGTGTTTCCAACAGGATATGGTCACACAGCACCTTTATCCGACGGCGGCAAGGCCTTCTGCATTATTTACTCCATGATCGGCATCCCCTTCACCCTTCTCTTCCTCACCGCCGTGGTCCAAAGGATCATGGTGTTTAGCACACGGAGGCCCATCACTTACATCCACACGCGATGGGGTTTCTCCAAACAGCTTGTGGGCATCGTTCACGCCACCCTGCTGGGCATTTTGGCCGTCTCCTGCTTCTTCCTTATCCCGGCTGCCATCTTCTCTGCATTGGAGGAAAACTGGAACTTCCTGGAGTCATTTTACTTCTGTTTCATTTCGCTCAGCACCATTGGCCTTGGAGACTACGTACCCGGAGAAGCGGCCAATCAAAAGTTCAGGGAGCTGTATAAAGTGGGCATCACTGGTGAGTTTGAAGGAGATCCTTCCATTTCTGGGTGGTGGCGCACTGGGCATTGATTATCAAATTATCATGCTAATTTATCGTTTTTATTTGGTATATTCTGCAGCAAAAGATTCCCAGGTGTTTAGATTGCTCTAGCTTAGACTTAGGGTAATGTCCTCCAGCTCCTCATGTGATATTTACTTACTCTTCCTGACAGAAATCTATTAGACTGCCCTCCTCTAAGCTCTATAGTCATGACAACACAGATTTTCTATTAGGTTTATTTTTTGCCTGTAGATGGGCTGCTCCAAACTTTCAAATAATGAAGTAATTCCTGTATTGGTTTGATTGTATTCTTGGGTAAAAAAGAGATGCTTGAATATTGAATATTCAATATTTTGCTTCCTAGTGGAACAAAGACACCTGAACATCTTTGATCCAAATTCTTTCTCAGTATGAACTGCTCATACTTTCACCCATCTCTATTAAAGCCTTATTTCAAGATATGTAATTCCAGATCATGATGCTGCCTTCACCGTGTTTCATTAAGAACATTTTAGGCAAACCTTGGTTCTTCATTTTAAAATGGCAGACTTCTGTCGGTCAACCATAATTCTTAGTCCAGACACATGGGGGATAGAGGAGGCTGCTGTCACATACTGAACAGAACCAGTACCAACCAGAAATTACAGCAGATGCATCCTTCTGCCTCCTGATGCTTTCTGGTCCCTTTATTAAAGGAAAATGTAATTTTTTCTCTGTGATTTACCTTATTATAGATGACTGTTTTTTACTGGGCTGATTTATAGATCTATAATACTGAAGGATATTTTTCATGGACCCTCCTCCTGACAGATACATTTCTGCAATATACCCTTATCTTTGGTTATTTTTTTGTTATCAATAGTGCTACAGATAAAGGATGCAAACTTCAAGAAAATTAAACAACTTTAATGTCTAGTAGCTATTTAAGACAAATCTGAATCTAAAGCAGTGGAGAGGAAAGCTGTTTGAGCTAACTGTTTTCTACATTTATACATTTATTTTACATGTTTTAGTTTGTCCCTTACACGTAAGTCCATGTTTTATAAGCTTGAAAGTGTGTACCTACTTTTAAAAGTACAGTACTCCAACTGTTTTTTTTATTTGTGATTCTTGCTATTCTTCAGAACCTTAAAACCAAACTCTTCTTCTGTTGTCTTTAGGTTTATTCAACAAAGGGAAAGAAAAATGAAGCATATATTTTCACGCACTAAACGCGTCACCTAATCCATAGAACCATAAGGATCTTAAAGAGAGGCCTTGTGAACAGAAACCTTTTGCCTGTAATGATCCACAGCCTGCATGTCTCTGCTTGCATTAGTGGAATATAAAACCGCTATATAACCTAGAATCCAATGAAAATTGATTCACACTAGATAAGATATCTTCAGTGGAATAAGTTCTCTTTCTGAGAATAGAAGTTGAACCATGAAAATATCAAATCTACATGACTTTATGATGGTGTGCTTTGACCTGCACACGTGTAACACAATCAACTAGGTCAGTTCCTTGATCCGTGTGTGGAAACCTGCAGAAGTGTCATTAGTTCTCTATTATATCACCATTGACATGCTGACTGTACTAGAAAACAGCTGGGTGTTAATAAACAGAGCAATAATAAACAAACCAAATAACGGGAAATCAAATGTCAATTTTTCAATTACTTCAGCAACAAATTCCCAACGCTAAACAACAAGCATAGAAGAAAGTTTAGACTTTCAGTATTGACCTTTCCTCTTTATTAGGCAGCATATCATATTTTAACTGTAATTTTATGTTAGAAAATTCAATAAAGGAACACCGGAAATGCTTCATTGCTTAATGCCTGTGCCACATCATTTATATGTTATAAGAACAATAAATCCTCAAAGCAGAAATCGACGTCTTAATAAAAAATGTAATAAAGTGATAGAGTGTATAATTTTAGGTTCATACTAGACATGCATTGGTTACAGGGATTTAAACCAGGGATTTAAAAAGCTGCATTTAAAAGAAGCTAACTGCTGCTGCACACTTCCCATAAGCTGGCTGAAGGACGGCTTCAACACACTTCCTTCTTGCACAACCCGGAAAATCTTTAGAAATATCCCCATATATAGGAAAACACAGACAGCCGTGCTTTGGAAAGGAGCAGCTATAGCAGCTATACTTTACAGCAGGCAAATTCATTTAGAGAAGATGTAGCAGGGCGTGCAGGTGGTGCAGTGGTTAGTGTGCTCGACCCATGTATGGACGCCTTAGTCCTCGACCCGGGTTTGAATCCGTCCTGCGGTCCTTTGCTGCATGTCTCTCACCCTCTCTCATTACCCCTTCCTGTCAGAAAAACGAGTCACTAGTACCGTAAAAAGAAAAAAAAGAGACAATGTAGCAATCCATCAGCTTGTTAAACTTAAGTTACTTTTAAAAGATAGCAGCAAAATATTTTAATTTTTAAAACAATGGAGCTTCCTTGAAACCTTTGCTGCATCAAAATAACCTTGAATTTTTCTTCTAGATTGCATTAATATCACTTTAATATTCACATCTTTTGCAGTAGTATAAATAATTGCTGGGGGGTTAGAGTATATATCAAATCTTTGGCTTAATAATTCTATTGCTGCATATTGGAGAAAAATGAAATTCAAGTAGTGCTGCATGTTAGTGTTTTAACTATTGGGGATTGTAAACCAAACCACAGGGAATCATTTCATTTGAGAATTTAAACAGCAGAACTAGTGTAGAATCTGCTGGAACCCACAGTACTGCAGATTTCTGAACAAATATATATCTATAGCTCATCAAAAGTAGTGGGTAGTAACTGAGAAAGGAGGAGTTGACATTTCCTTGTTTGAAACCATAACAAGATGGTGTTTGTCTCAAAGTGGGCCTTGGCTGACTGCAGGAAGTAAAGCAGGGACTGGATCTTCTGGGTGACTTGCTGTCAGCAGCCCTATTGGAGGCTAATAGCGTCTTGAATGGAACGCAGTTCCAGAGCTCATAGTCCTGACAAGCTGTGGGTGTGCGTGAAGCCAAAAGCTGCTGTAGTGAACAGTCTCCAACATGTGTGACGTGGGAGTTCGATACGCTGCAGCCAGAGAGGTGACGTCAGTCAGCAGGAAGAATGTGTCAGTCAGTGGGAGGGAAACAAAAAACAAAAAAAAAAAACACATCTCCAACAGAACGGACTTGTTTGCAAAAACAGCATCAGTTGTAAAAACTTCCTCTATGCTAAATAAAAAACTGTAGGAAGTGACATCAACTCTATTTCCAAAACGATAAGGACCCTGGATCCAAACGCTCTTTATTCATTTCTGACAAATATGTTTCACTTGTCACTCACACAGACAGCAGGAAACTCTCACTTTCAAGGAAATGTTTTTGAAGACATTATAATTACAGCAGATGCTTTTTTCCCCTCAAACTCAGAGTTTCCATAACGTAAAAGTCATAAAAACATATTTAGGGACACACCTGAAAACAACTCTGAATAAACTCATAGACGTGCTTCTTTAGGTAATGGACAGCTAACTGCTGCCCTCTTGTGTTTGTGAAGTAAGGAACAGATTTTTACAGCATAATAATATTTCAGTAGTGCCTAAAAGACGGTGCTGTAAAATTAATTAAAAAGATTAATGATAATAAAAACTAAGACTACAGATCCATGTCAGTAAATTCCAAATTCATCAAAAGGCTTATTTCAATAAAAAGTGAGGCTTATGGAACATAAATAAGGGTGCACTTGTCAATTAATTGGGAACTAATGATTTCCTTTCATTTTAGGAGATTTCTGCAGATACTTAGATGTGAAACTTATCTTATCTACCTCTGCAGTAGTCTGAGAATCACCCAATGTCAAAGCTCTAAACCTTGATTTATATGTGAGAGCAGTAATTCGAGAGGTTTTTATTGCATTAATGGTACTGATTAAACTTTTCTCAAGATTAGGTTCAACATCGATACTTTCTTGTTATGCAATAACAATTGACAGTGTCAGTTCTCAAAAAAAAAAAGTACAGACATGTTACATCGTGACCATGGTGTGCCCGACGCTGTCATGGAGAAGACCAGCTACTCAGAATTCAAATCCTCCACAGATAGTCGTTGTTTAGAGAGCACGGCCATCTGCTGGCGGTCTGCTGAGTTTTAATGTCAGTTGTAAAGAGAAAGACGAAAGACTGCAGTCCCGGCAATGGCAGCCATTAAAGCAACCTGAGATGTTTAACACCATGCGGTCACAGGTTGACCTTCTCCATTTATTTATTTTTAAAAAAAGTTAAAATATGTTGACGTACTTTTGCTGTGATGTAAAATTCATAGGTGGAAAAAAAAAAATACATTTAGATTTTTTTTTTATCAAGTGTTTTTTAGGTTTCCATAAGCTGTAAACTAAAATTTATTAAATGTAATCAATTAAAGCAAGTTTAATATAAACACATTTTAAAGATTCATTTAATTATTGCAACAAACCTGTTTTTAAGCAGACATTAAAGTGATAGATCCTGCTGTAACACTTCTTTATGGAATTATTAGTTCATGCATGTGTTGATTTGTTTCTCGTTCTGCAGTCTACCTCATCCTGGGACTGATCGTCATGCTGGTGGTGCTGGAGACCTTCTGCGAGCTGCAGCAGCTGAAGCAGCTCAGGAAGATGTTCTACCTGAAGAAGGAGAAGCCGCAGGACCGCATGGCCATTCTGGAGCACGACCACCTCTCCTTCACCACCGTGTCTGACAATGCCGTCACCAAGAGTGTGGACAAAACCAAGACGTTTGTGGGCGTCCCGACTCTTACCTCCTCTAACGATGACCCAATGATCCAGTAAAGAACGCTCGAAGTGTAAAAGAGGGGAATAAGAATGAAGGGTGGAAGTTAGGATGAGGAAAAACCCATCAAAGCTTTAGGCAAACTTAAGATAAAATCAGTTCAATTACACAGATCAAGCAAGCAGCACCAACTTTTAACCCACAAACCTGACAATGGTGATGGTGTTAAGCAGCAGAGACATAATCTACATAATAAAGGAGAAATTAATATTTTAACACTGCCCATAAATACAAAGGCAGCGATAAAAGGAGAATCCTCTGCTGTATTTATGAATCACTAAATCTAAGCGCCTTTTAAAGCTACATTATTTATGGCACACTTGGGAATATTTGATAAAAGATTAATCTCTTAAATCTAAATTAGGACATAAGTTGAGTTATATCTTTAAAATAGAGTTTCTTGACTCAAGTTTTTGTACATAATCGGGTGGATGTTTCAAACGTACGAAGTGAGAGTGGAAACTTAAACTGATACTGTTTCTAAAAATATCACTCCATCATGGCCTGTTTTAGGTTTTTTTTTTTTTTTTCATTTTTGGGGCATTTTATTTTTTCTTACTCCTTTAGCTGCAGAGCTTTACGGGCCTTTTATCGATGTCAGTATTTATTTAATTATTAAGTTTTATTTTGAAAGAAAATAAAAGCGTGTTGCACAATTGATTACGAAGGTTACGTAAGGACAGGGTTATCAATTTTATTTCCATTTAGTTTGCTATTGATTAACAAATAGAACATGTTTTTAAAAAGTAATTTATAGAGCTGTTGTGTAAGATTATCGTATGTTCTCTTCATATTTCATACATTTCTGGATCTTCTTTACTGTGGTGTTAACTTCTCCTGGTTGCACTACGTGTTTTCATTGTAAGGGAACAAAAAGATTGCTTACATTTGTTTCACCTCAACTGGTTGAGGCCCTCCCCTCAAAGCTGTCCACGTGTAAAGCCTGCAGGTTATTGATCCGTCCCAATGGTTGAATGAGTGTTTTGGATAAAAGGGAAGTGAGGTTAGTTATAATCATGAAGGAAATTTAAATAAAAGGGATTTAAACTGTAGATTTGACTGTATTTATAACGATTGAATGTGGAAATGTTTGTTTTTGGTTTTGACTTGAAAAACGTTTACAGATTGCTTTGAATGACAGAGATACTGTACCAGGAAAACTTGAAATCCATCTCCGGCTACAGTTCCTGTGATGTGCTGCAGCAGTTTTGCATCCATGCATCTCATAACAAAGCCAGTTCTTTTGCTGCTTATGCTGTTTGGAAGATTAGCACAAAAACATTCATCTACAGAGTTTCAAGGCTTTCTAAGCCTTGGAGAGAATTTTTGTGTCATCTCACATTAGGGCTGCATCAATCCCTTTTTTTTAAGCGCTTGAATGTATTCAATGTACTGTTTTTTTCCTCTATGTAAAGCATTGTTTTAGTTTTATTGGAATGTTTAGGATTTTTTTCTACTGCTAAGCTTAGTAATAATTGGAATTTTCCGCCTGTAAGTGAATTATATCACCTTTAAGACAGTAATGAATTAAAATGAGTTATTGTTTCTCACAGATTGCATCAGATGAAATTGAAATAATGATGAAATGCTGCATCAGTGCTTGCCAAGCTTGTCAGGTTGACAAGCCGCCTTCATGATCAATGGTGTCAATCCTTAATTTGGGCCAGATAATGAACTTTTTTAGGTGTAGAATAAAAAGCCTTCTGGGGATCTGTTAACGTTTCCATCTTACAGTTAAAAATGGTCCTGTCAGGTTTAAGTTGCCTTTGCATGAACTACTTTTGATTTTTTTTTCCTTTTAATTTTTTATAGGTTTGAAAACTAACCTTCTCTTCTGTAAACTCCATTACATTTATATTGTTCTGTTGCTGGAATATTTTTTTTCCACACCATTCTGGGCCTTTGTAAAAAAAAAAAAAAAAAAAAAAAAACAACTGTGAAAAATTGATTGTCTGCTGAGTAGAAAATCATTTAGTAAATTTTGTCTCTTACTGTAAAATGTCTGGTTTGTAGCTGCATCTCCAGCTTAATGTCTGTGATCCTGCTTTTATGTTTGACCTGAAAGCGAGAGCTGTGAGGGAACAGGATAACGGTTTGTATTGGAGAGAAGACATTATGTGAACAACGACAAACGGAAACGGCGACCATTTTTTATTTATGCTGAGAAAACTGACATTTTTGGAGTATTTGGATCCATGAGCTTTTGTATATATATTTTTTCAGTTGTTGTCAGTGATGTTGCATATTCTGATGCACAGTTAAGTATTTTACTGTTACAATGTTAATAATTCAAAACAGTAGTGTCACTGGGTACCTGATATTCATTTCAGCATAAGACAATACACTGTAAAATGAAAATCCAAGCTGTAAAACTGTGTCTGAAATAAAATGTTGGATAATAATAACTTGAGGATTTCTCAAATGACTTCATCCTTTAATCTGAATATATAAGAATATTGTCAAAGTTGCTTTATTTTACTAATGAATCCAAAAAGTCCCATATTGAAATTACAAGCTGTTACACAAAAGATATTTCAGGCATTTCATTTGATGACTTTTAAACAGACTTTCTTAGGATTAGAACATTTTAAAAGTAAAATAATAAATCTCTATGATTTGTCATGTGACCCTAAAAAAATAGATGACTGCCGACTTTACAGCTACTTGACATCCTCAACATGGATGGGTGGACAAATAAAAAATATATAAGCTGGGTTCTGCATGTAGCACAGTGAAGGAAAGTTTAGAGGAAGGAAAAAGAGAAGTCAAAAAGGTAGCAAAGCAAGATGAATAACTAAAAGGAGCATAGACAAAGTTCCCTTTATTATAACATATATCTTCATGCTCATCATCCATACATCTATTTTGAAGTTTCACTACGTGCAAGTCGTAATCATTGAAGCTAAGAGGAGTGCATATTTCAAAGACACCACTGACACTACATTTGAAATTAAATTTTTAGAATTGATAAACTATTTTTATTTCTTGAGCTTCCTTAACTTCTGCCATACTGTAGGAAGAATAGGACTCTGGCTTATCGTGGTTTAACCCCTTGGATATATGGTCTGATATAGTGTCAGCTTAAAGAAACTCAAGCAGTTATATAACGTTAAATTACCAGTAAAGTGGATGAAAGATAAAGAAAGTTAAAAGAATAACACAATATAATCTACACACATCTATCAGCTGACATAAAAGAAACGAGGAGAGATAATGATAATGAAAGAGATTTTATGCAGGGTCATGCCTTGCAAAATATTCTGCTACTTAATTGAACTGCTTTATCCTCTCATCTCTTTGATTTCTAAAAAGAAGGTGGAGGATCAGAACATCTCTGTGCAGTAATTGAAGTCGGAGAGCTCAGATATCCCAGTCAGTAATTAAGTAGAAGTGTTGTTTTCGTTTAACCAAGGCACAAAAGCAAGATCAGACTCAGTACTTCTTAACGAAGCACTAATAGCTATTAGAAACAGTATTAAAACTGGACAATATCTGGAAAAACAAAACTTCATTAAATAAAATGCAGAAGAAACTCCTTTCTTGTATTTGCATCATTTTCAGTTGAATGATGTAGATCATTCTACTGAGAACATAGTTTATTGTGTCTTGCAGCTTCAGAGGTGCAGTGTCGAGCTGAGGGAAGTAGATTTAATAGTGCAGCGCTTTTGTTTTATTCAGCAGCTGTATTTTTTATCTCAGAGAAGTGTAATTACCTCTGACATGCAGGCACTTTTCCCTGCAGAGCAGCTCAACCAACATCTGTATTGTCAGGTTTTATGGGGGGAAAGCCGCTCAGAAACTTGCTAGCAGCAAGTTATATTATTGGATGCATGTAGCAAAACCACAATTACCAGTAATTGGAAATAACTGTCAGAGACGTTGCCTATCATTTGAAGTATAAATGCATAATGTTGGAAGGTGCTTCATGCTTGCCATGTTTGTTCATTTAGATGGTGTTATAATTCAGTAACAAATAATGTGATCGGATCAACAACCTCTGAGTACTATTAAATTGATGTTCTCTGTAAAAGTAGCTGCCGCATTTATCATTCGCAGGCTTTTCTTAGAACCTCCCAAATCGAATCTTTGCAGGCGGATATCGGATAGTCATTGCATAAGATTGTCTGCAGCTTCCAATTGAAATGATTTCCTGTTTTCACTGTAGTCTGTGGACATTTGGCTTCAACCGTCAAATGCAGGACATTTTCCTGTGGTAGCTTTAGGAAATCTGAGAGGTTTCAATGTAATCCACTTATAGTGTGTTGTGAAAGTATTCAAATTTATTGCAACTACATATGTATTTACACTATATATTTAAAAAAGTTTATTTATGTGATCAAATTAGATAATGTTTCAGAAAATTTATTATTTTCTTGAGAACATCCATTTTATGTCAGGCTTTGGTGGAAATTGGTTGAGGACCTAACTGCGGTGATGAGGAGGCAGAGATGGGTTCTTGCAGATTTAATCAAAACCCAAAGGCAACAGAAGTCCTCAAACAAAATACAGAAAACCAAAAGAAAAAAACGAAAAAAACAGGAGATGCCAGAGAGAAGCAACACATGGGAAGCAAAGCAACGAAGCAAAAACACAGCAATCAGGAACTGCAGAGGTGGTGTATATATGGGGAACAGAACAAAGAATGGACTAATGAGCTCATATGGAGGAGCTGTGGATAGAAGCAACTATAAGGGAACCAAGGGGAAAGGAAACTGGCACAAGGGGGCATCAGAGAATAACACAAAAACTCAACACTGCCAGAACAACTACAAAGAAACAACATTACAGAGAAACAAAACATAAACCTAAACAAATGGCACCTAAACAAATAAACAAAATTTAACACGAAATCCCACTGTAATAATTGCTTCTTTTTTTTTCTCAGCGAGCTATGAAATAATTGAAGAGTTCCAACACAAATACAGATAATCAGCACAGTTAGAACAAAGTTTAAACCAAAGTAAGAAATATAAGCATTTAAACTCAATGATTGGCTGAAAGCATATATACTTAGTAAAATTACTGCTTTTGCTCCTTTTATTGCATCAAAGCTTTACGAACATTAGACCACAGGAAGCCCCCTGGACCTGACTTGATTGAGCCTTAGTTCTTAAAACTGGCAGCTGATTTCATAGCAGAGCCACTGTCCATTCTTTTTAATCTTTCAATTGAAAACAAGGACATCCCATCTATTTGGAAATCTGCATTTGTCCTTCCTTTATTAAAAGGAGGTGATCCATGAGGTCTTACCAATTATAGGCCAATTTCAAATGTATGTGTTTTATCTAAAATTTTGGAGTCTTTTGTTTGTGATTGAAACAATTGAAAGAGTTCCTCTATTCAAATGAAATCCTTTCTAAATATCAATCAGGTTTCATTAAAAACACAGCACTATTACTGCTACTATGAAGGTGATACATGATATAATTGTAGCACTTGATAAAAACAGTACTGTGCTTCACTTTTTGTTGATCTTTCAAAATCTTTTGACACAGCATAGATCATGCTATTTTAAAATGTAGGCTACTTCTTATTGGCCTGTCAGAACATGTGGTTGCTTGGTTTTCAAATGATCTAGAAAACCGGTCCCAGTGTATAAAATGTGAGGGGCTTTGTTCTGAATTTGGTACTGTTCACAAGGGTGTGCCACAAGGTTCTGTTTTTGCCCCCCTCTTATTAATTTTGTACATCAACAATATTGAGCAAAATTTCTCTGATGCTAATATACATTTTTATGCTGATAATACCATTATCTATTGCTTTTGGTCATCTCTTGAACAGGCTATTCATTCCCCACAGAAAGCCTTTGTTGCTGTACAGTATTCATTTATTAATCTTAAATTATTTCTTAATCCTGACAAAACAAAGTTAATGTTGTTTTCAAATAATAAGAAGGTTCCTCAAACTGCCAGTAGTGTCTACTCTGGAGGGGTATATCATTGAGGTGGTACATGAATATAAATACCTTGGAACTGTAATTGATGACTCCCTCACCTTCAAACCTTTTATTGACAAACTTTTAAGTAATTAAAAGTTAAACTGGGCTTCTTCTTTCATAATAAGACATGTTTTTCTTTTGGAGTAAAGAAGCGCCTCTGCCACGTTTGCATCGGTGTTAGATTATGGTGACCTTTTTTTATAAGAATGCTACTTCTTCATGTCTTCAAATGTTGGACTCTGTTTACCATACTTCATTAATGTACATCACAAACTGTAGAGGCATGGCACATCACTGTGACCTGTACTCTGAGGTGGGATGGCCTTCCCTCTCTATGAGAAGGCAGTGTAATTGGTACATTTTTATTTACAAGGCCCTTCTTGGATTACTGCCCTCTCACATTTGTACCTTACTTACACAGAAAAGCATGGCTTCTTATGCCCTGAGATCCAATGATAAGCTGTTGCTCACCGTTCCTTTTGCCCGCACAGAACTAGGGAAGAAAGCTTTTACCTACGCAGCTCCTTGTGCGTGAAAATTCTTTTACAAAGAAACTGGAAATTGACTGAGTTTTTTATTTTTATTTTAAATGCTTTTAAGTTGAAAGTGAAATAATTTGAAGCAGCCTCAATGATCTATAGTTGTTTTACTTTATATGTTTTTTGTACCTGTCATTTATTTTAATGTATCTATGTTTCTTATGTAACTTTTTCTGCCTCTTGGCCAGGACTCCCTTGAAAAGAGGTTTTTAATCTCAATGGGATTTTTTCCTGGTTAAATAAAGGTTAAATAAAAATAATAATCATCATTAATGTTGCTTTCTATCTTTTGGGGGGTATTTATATATATGTATATATATACATATATATACTAGAATCGGCAGCAATGAAGGAACACTTAAACTCTGTAGGTTTTTTTTTTAAAGGAAGAGAATAGTGCACCCTATACAATATGGAATTGATATGGTATCTCTGTTGTGGGTTATAATGCATCCTGGAGTTCAAATGAAATGTGACTTCCATGATGGGCCAAACATTGCCACAGAAAGACAAAAGCACACGTTAGAATGTTTTACAGAAAAGCTTAGATTGCTCCTGTCTTTGTAATATTTCACCTCCAAAGTGAATCCAAAGATAAAATCAATGTCTGTGTGCAAAACCTTGGCAAATAAAGCTGATCCTGATATTGATTTTAGGGAAGAGTTGGTGGACTAATTCAGGACAGGGGTTAAGTTGGAACACAACACAACTGGCATCTACCCTATAGCACTGCTCTCTGATAGTGGAGCAGCTCTATTTATACCCCCCTCTGCACACAAACACACGTTTAACTGGGAATATCTGAACCCAGGAAGCCTGAAGCACAAACACTCCTCATTGCCAACTGTGTAACTGCTCTCATGCAAAAGATTTGTGCTCTTCTTGTTCTTGTTCAAAATTAGGTTCCAGTTTTCTTAGCAATTTTACAGATCAGGGTTAGGGTTAATGTGTGGTCATGTGGTCATGCTTAAAGTTTAAAATGTATATCTTTGGACTGCACCAGCAGACAGTTTGTAGAAAATCCATACACACTGCCCCAGTTAACCCTGCTGAATGTATATGAGGTACAGCAAACTGACAGGATAGAAAGGGAGATGAGAAAGCAGGGAGAAGCGAATGGTAAATGAATGCTGCAGCCACAGGCAGTTATGTACTCTCTGCAGTCAAAGCTCTTTCTCTGCAATGTGGCTGATGTTTTGAGAGCATCAAACCATAAAGCCAACTCTCATTGTGCTTTAGAAAGAAGGCTCAAATAGGTGCTGGATAACAAACATAGATATCCAAAGAAGAAGAAGAGAATGACATTTTTTTCTGCAAATTAATGAATCTCAAGTGGCATTACAGAGGCACTCTGTGTTTTCCACCTTGTCCACAGAACTAATGTGATGGGTGACACTAATCGGACGGGTTTTGTAAGCAACTCAGTGCGATGATAGAAAGAAAACATTTCAAACACTAATGAGATGACAGAAAGCAATATCACATCTGGAGTCAAACAACAATGCTACTTGACAAGATAAATTTGACAAATATTCAAGTGTGCATCAAAGAAACCAAAAAATAACTAGAAACAGTTTGTCCTCAGTGCACAGATAATCGCTTAGACAAATATAAATTACTTGTTTTTATGAAAAATATACATTAAAAACATATATCTCATTTTGACAAATGTTTAAATTGTCTAAATCAAAAGTGAGAATAAAGTTTTTCTTTTTTCCTCTCAATTTTTCTTTTTTCTATCCCTATATCATAAATAGAGACACTATAGCTGCCTACAAGTGGCAAGACTGCTTTGGACTGCAAAACAACATCTGTGGATGATATTCTACTTGCTTTATTTATCTGAAGATACGGCTGATCAGATACATCTGCTTGTCCAGTGAACAAATTCATGATATAAACATTTAGAGCAAGGAAATTATTGCAGAAAACTTTTTTTAAATATATTTCAAATGTTTTTTATTACATTAAATTTACACTGAATGTTAGTAACATCTAACAAAGAGATTTAAAAATCCAGGCACTGATGACTGGATTATTGGTTCATTTCTTCCACCTGCTGAGCTCTGCCCAGTTTTCATTTTCTCTTATAAGATCCACTTGTTCCAGTTTCTATTTAAATTGTTTGTTCTCAGCCATCAGTGCCAGATTATTTGCACCGTAGGTGAGAGTTCTCTAGTGTAGCCATTTTGTTTCTGATTGCCTGATCCTGACTTCTTTCTGCTCCTGGACTTCTGAGTTTGCCTGTCCCTGTTCTGAGGTGTTTTGCCTGACCTGTCTTGGGACTTCCATTGGATTCTGCCTGCTAATGACTTGTCTTGGATTTCCCTTCGGTACCTCTTCAGATCTCTGATCTTCTGGCCTGGACATCTGCTTCCAAATCAACCCCGACTTTGGATTTTCCCTTCAGATGCTTCTGATCCCTGAGCAGTTAATAAAAGCTTTATTGAAATCACTTCAGTTCTGTCTGCCTGAATTTTGGGTTCAACATTCTGAGTTCTGACTAGATAAAAGATATGAATCAATGTTTCGACCAATGTGTGACAAAGTGGATTTTCTCCAGGCTCCCAGCCTTCCTCTTTCATTCCACAAACAAGGCTGTTAGGTCAGTTAGTCTCTCTAAACTGCCTTAGGTTTGGTTGTTTGTTCTCAGTGTTACCCTCTGACTGATCTGTGACCCTATGCAGGGTCTACCTCGCCTCTCACCCAAGTGTTTTTCTTTCACTAAAGACCTTAGGTGGTAGACTTCATGATCCATGTGACAAAGCAGCTTCCATAACACATTCCCTTTGAAGTACATTCAGCCAGAGAGCACATCTAAAGCTACATTTCAGAAATGCCTTTTAATATTTATAGACCACAGATGAAACGTGCTTGGCAGCTTCATGAGGTTTAATCACAAGTTCTTAACTTGATCTATTTGTCAGCAAATCAAAAAAGATCTAAACCACCTAATAATAGACAATGGAAGTTGAATCAGTTCAAGATGGTTGAGGACTACAAAATAAATAAATGATTTTTTTTTTTCCATTCCAAAAACTACTATTCAGGTCCTGCATCCCTTTGGAGATTCGGGGTCCTAATCTCCAGCTGTGTGTCTGTTACACAAATGGTGGTGGATAAATAACACATATACCCTAAAGGAAATAGACGTACCATTGAGACTACAGGATGCTAAATTCACAAAGGTTAGACATTTTTGCAGATAAAAGAACATTTTAACAGGCAGCTGGAGATCAGCATGTGTTCAAGCTGGTCCTTTTTTTGCATAACAAATCTAAGGTCATTAATCTAACATTCTAATAAGACAAAAAATCTTTATACTCTTAATATATATACTTTTAACAGGTTCCATTTAGTTAATTCATTCAGAACATCCAGCTTCCGTTCCTCTAAAACAGAGAACCAATCAGCAGTGGGCAGTCACACTGTTTCCAGGCGGAAAGCTGCATCAAATATTAATGTTGAGAAGAGACAGGGTCTGCACCACCTTACATAAAAATGACTTTAAAACTGCTCCCAACACGGTGGTAGAAAAATGGCTGACAGAGTAGATCGCTTATTAAAACAGAGATATCATCTGTTTATAAAACAGATGTGGAGTATCATGGGTTGGTGTAGGAATAAAGTGAAAATGGTAAAAGTAAAGAACTAGGAAAATTAAATCGGTCAACTATTGCATCACATATCAGCACAGGGTGTTTTGGGTGATTTTTTGTATATATACATACATATATATATATATATATATATATATATATATATATATATATATATATAAAACAATTATTTTGCAAATTGCGATTAATCGATTAATAATAAATAATAATCGGACATCCAAATGTTCCTTGAATAAAATCTTTTACTAAATTTAACCTGGTGAAACAAACATTTTTCCACTTAAGGAGTTCTGGATAGAGCATACTGACAGATGAAAAAGTTTGTTTCTAATATTAAATGGAAAATGTTTATATATTTTTTTATAATTTTGACATAATTACTACTCTAAGTAGGTTGCTCTGCCACCTAAAGGCATGCTTTACAGTCTCTATACTCTGGCTAGCGATTAATTGATTAATTAATTAGTCGATGATATATATATATATATATATATATATATATATATATATATATATATATATATATATATATATATATATATATATATAAAGAATCCAGATTAAATAAGTGTTCTCCCAGTTTGAAGGGTAAACCCATTATTTAGCAAAAAGTTGATTGCCTTGTAAAAGTCTAACTACCCTTGGATATTTCCTGCCCAGTTTTGTCATAATATAATCACAACATTGAAACTCCCTCATATTTGTGGAGGATTTTCGATAAACCAACACAACGTAGTGTGTGATAGTGAAGGATAGAATTATACAAGGTTTTTAAATATTTTTTCAAATAGAAACCTGAAAAATTCAACTTGTGCTTCTATTCAGCCATGTTTACTCAAATAACCCCCAACCCCTAAATTATTCAAGATGCATCAGGACTTGTATCATAACATATTATTGAACATACAAAAAAGATCTAAAATAAAGATGCAGGGAAGTTTAAAACAAAACCTTTTTTCATCTTTTAAAAATAAAAAGGAGAAACCACGACGAACCTTTGTGAGAAAATAATTTTTCCAATTTAGGGAAGCAATCAAAAAGACTATGATAACTGAAAGTAATGCAGAGGATGGAACAACCACTCAGGATGGAAAATTGCCTGACCTCTGACATCATTAAACACTTGATCAGTCTACATTTATGAAGGCTGTTTCTAAGGTATGCATTTACAGTGTCTTTCTGTAAATGCATGGTTTAGACTTAGAGAGAATGAAACTTGCTGATGCTTGAGTCAGGAATACAGCCATGAGGAAGGGTACTTCTGTCTCTTCTTGGAGTCACACAGACCAGAGATGGATCTCATTATTAGGAAAAAAATGTAGATGTGGAACCCTAACTACTGAACTGCATCAAATTGGGAGTCCATCAGGTGAATACAAAGAGCACAGATTGTAAAGCATTATTGTAGTCCAACTAGTTAATTTTGCTTCATCCTTTTATTGTATCTTTTTTTGGCCCTCAGCTTTGGTTCTAGTTTAATCTTTTATCCACATTTAGAAAGGAATTGATACCCTGTAGTCTGAGGGTCCAAATTAGATCATGTGATGTCTGCTGAACTGAGGCATGGTGAGTTGGATGGTAGTGGGTGACTTGAATGCATGAGCACTCCTTTAGAATAATTGTTTTGATCTGTATGAGCTGAAAGTCTCTGAAAGGCGAGGCACAGTTCAATCTGGAATTTAGGTAGGCAGAAAGGAAAACCTTAACTGGGGGAATCAATTTGATTTAAGCCAAGCTGTGAAATTGAGGAGCAGCATTACTCAAGAGGAAAGTGAGTCTCTCCTCCCAACAGGTGCCAATGTGAGGTGTGGACCAACTTATTGATGACTAGCCATCACTTTTTCACTTGAGTAAGCAGTGCTCACCCAAACACACACACACACACCCACACACATCCATCCTTCACCTAATATACCTTAACCCCCATGGAGCTGACCATTGATCAATGTGTAACCGGTCTCCTAAATAGAGTCACAGCTCTGCAGTCAGGAGCTCAGACAGCAGCAATGCAGGGAGAGGACCACAGAGCGGGGAACTATGGACAACAGACCTCAGTTCATGTAAGGTAAAGTTTGGTTCCAACATAACTTTTTAATGCATGTTTTTCAGCTTTATCTAAAAAATAAATAGAACCTTTGCTAAACCTATCAGTCTCAATAAAGTGAGAATAAAATCTATATTACATTTAGGATTAATACCTTAAGGGAAGCAGTGGAAAAATCAAAATGTAAAAACAACAGGACACAATAAACACATTGTTATTATTGCACAACTGATATGATAAGAGATGAAAGGACAAGTATTTATTTCCTTGCTGGAAAAAAAACGGCTCCATTCCTACAGTAGCAGCTCTGATTAGAGGTAATCAGTCAGCACTATTGTCTTTGTTTCTGTTGCACTGAATAAAAGGTTTTCTGCTTCCTCAGATTCTGCAAGGGTTGATAAAAATAGAAAATAATAAAACAACAAAAAATGATCAAGCCTCTTGTTTTGCTGATATACTGCTGGGCTTCTGAGATGATACAGGCTGGGAATGAACAGAGAACCCCCGAGGCTCTTCTTGTTGGAAAAAGTTTGATAACTAAGCTGGTTCATTGCAAAAGAATGAATCTGAGTTCTCTGGACTCAGCAATTTAAGAAATACTGATTCCTTTAGGAATTCATATAATCCTGAATTATTATATTCTTAATTTCTTTAAATTAAAATCAACCTAAAAAGTGAAGAAGCTATAATTTAAAGCTTCTTTTTTAAAATCAAAATTTCTATTGTAGAAAATAGTTACAAAGCCGATTTGATACAAAACAATCTGTTCTTTTTTTCTCTATTTGATGATTAAATGTAGGCAAGCTAATTCTTAACTAATCTAAGCCAATTTTGCTTTTTTCTTGAATTGAGCAGTTAAGGGAAACACCTTGCCAATGGAATAAGACAGATTAGATCTAAAATAAGAAAATAACGACTACACAAGTGATTTTTTTCTAATTGTCTTATTTTAAGAGTAAAAATATTAATTCCATCCGCAGGTAATCTTATTTACCAACTCAAATTAAGGATAAATATTCTTATTTAAGACATCTTTACTCATTTTTAGTTCAGTTTTTGCAGTGCTGAGCTACAAAAAGAATGATTTATTCAGTTCATTTCCTTTTAAGGACCTACCCTGAGTGTATTCACTTAACTTTTCATTGATTTTATCTAAAAAAAAAAGTAGAATAAGACCTGCGTGAGATGTAAATTATGGTTTTATTTTGAGGCTTTTTACACATTACACACTTCATGAGTAAAATCCTTTTGTATTTTACCTTAAATATTCATGGACCAAATAGTCACATCCTGTACAAGCGGATACACTCCAATGATATTAAATATTAAGCTCTAAGTAATGCTGCATGTGCATGATAAGTGCAATGTTATAATAATTTCTTGATTCATCTACTTGAAAATGAGAAGGATGCTCAGATGGAGAAAGAACAGACCCCTCCAATAAAACAGGCTCATTTCCCAGGCTTTTCCAGCAGGTGATGCTGCTGCAGAGTCAGAGCGCGCAGCAGCAGCATCCAGAAAAGCGCGCACCCAGTTAGAGTTGCACTACAGACCGCGCTGGAGTGGTCAGGCTTATTTTCATGGAGATGAACAGGAGACGGACGATGCTACCGTTGTCTGTTTCCTCCATTCTGGATAAGGTTGCAGGTTATCTGCAGTAGTGCGCATCTTTGCGTCTCCCGCACCTCCTGAGAATGTACGGCGACATAGAGGGTACTGTGTGGGACCGGGTCGGACGGCCCCACCGCGACTGCATGTGTTACCTTGGACCTCCTACCACTCTTTTGCCAATGTAAGACATTTAAACTTTTGAAATAACCGCATGGGGGTAAAAATGAGAACCTGTTGCGCTCCTGATTTCCCCTGTCTGCATAGGAAGTTGACTTTTTGTGCGCTCAGCTGCTTTACAGCGCATTTTACTTTATATGTGGCTGTTGCTGCTTATAGGCACTTATATATTTAATTAATGTTAAGTCATATTAACATTTTATCATATAATTCCTGGACGGGTTTGTAAATGCTGCATTGTTTACACATCACTATGGTTTTGTAACAGCTTAAAGACTGACAGGTCAATGCTGATCCTTACTCCCCCTCTTTATTTTCTCCTGCTGGCTCATTAAGTAGGTTTTTATTTGCTTTGCTGCATACCAGCAGGCCTATAACCCTGGATGGACTAGTGCGCCCTAGTGCGCACAGCTGTGGTCCAATGTGAACTGGACGCTCACTGGAGTTTCTCCTCATGGGCGGTTCTAGACAGGGGCCAACGGGAGCCCATAGTTCATTTCCTGGCCCCTGTACTGAAGACATATCACTCAAAGAAATTCTAATGGTGATATGCACTGGAACAGACATGGTTACAGTTAGGTATCCAGTTCATTTTTTTCTTTACAAATTCTGTTTTACTAATTATTTAAAAACAATAAGGTGATAGCTTTAGTGGTATTGAGACAGGATCCCAGTTTTCTTCTGCTAAATGTTTTTTTTTTTTAAACAAAATAAAAAAATTCAATTTATCAGTTTTTCTGGAGTTCTAAATCAGATTTTATAGAAAACAGTAATTTTACTTAAATTAAGTCAAAAATATGTAAAATTCCTAAATTATGAATGTTTATTGACCTAATAAGACATTTTTTTTATTTTAATAAAATGTAATTAATAGAAATTTAACTTCATGCAGCTATATTGATATATTTGAATCCCTTGCCCTGTTTTTTATTTCATGCTTTTCTGTTTCCTCATGAAAACACGCTGGCCCCCTCCTGGCCCCCTGATACATTTGGTCTAGAAACGCCACTGTTTCGCCTGCATCTCTGCACATCAGTCATGGTCGATTCATTAGCTTCATAGATGCACAGTGCATAGTATACAGTTGCAGATCTAGTCAATTTAGTTAAGTGTCATTCAAACACTGTGCAGACCACTGAAAGAGGATGATGATGATGCTTTCTCTACGGTACAAAAGAAGCGCTGCAGGGGCTCTGGACGCGGATATCAGTGGGACACGCAACACCAGCCTCCCTGGTCTAACCTCCTATTTCAGCAGGTCAAGATTGATATGCTTTCCTTTACCTTAACCAAGCGGCCTCAATCGGTGCAATAACACTACAACCCCTATTTGTTCTCTCTTCTTAGCGGGATGCGAAAGTCCCCCGACTTGAGCCCCAGAAGGCTTTCAGACATCAGTCCTCAGCTCCGACAGCTTAAGTACCTGGTGGTGGACGAGGCCATAAAGGAGGACCTCAAATCGTCTCGCTCAGTGGAGGACATCAACAGTGCGTCCATAGAGGAAAGGATACTGAGGATTACAGGCTACTATGGATACCAGCCTTGGAGCACCAGCTACAAAAGTGAGTCTACAAACTTAGATCTCTTATTCTGTTTGATCTATTGACAAGTTGATATAAAGTAGGAATAAGAGGCAGGGGCGGAGCTAGATGGGGGAGCAGGGGTGGCCATGGCCACCCTTAGCCAATCATTAGCCACCCACACTATTTTTTTCCTTCAATACTGATGGTGTCTGCAGTAATACTCTCAAATTGAATATTCAGAACATTCAAAGTTTTCATATATTAACGATTACTTGACAACAAAAACAATGTGGTTAATTATGCACATCAATATATTAACTTTAAAGATGATGAAGTACAGAATTTATGCTCTTTTCAGAAATAGATTCAGTGTTTTATGGAGTAAAGAGAAAATTATGTGTCTCTGCAGGTCATCTAAGAGTCTTCAGTAAAATTACTGATAAATAACTATTTTAATAAAATGTATTAAATAATCAATTTATGTAGATATTAGTACTTGTAAATATCAATTTTATCCAGAATGATTATTGATAAAAGTAGGTAAGTAATGACAATGGAAAACATGTCTGCCCCAGAACTCAAACCTTAAAGAATTGTATTGTATCTTTTATGTAGAAAACACATATGTTTAGATATTTATGCATCTATTTGTCAGCAAAGGTTTTAGAAAAGTATAGTTTGTCTTTGTTTATAAGATATGGGTGTTGTGCCCACTAATTTTCCTGTTGTAGATTGACCCTGAGGTTCTGGCTCCTATTAACTTTCAGCCACCCCTCAGTGTACATTGGTTATTGCCTAGCCACCCTTATAATACCCTTATACTCTGTTAAGAGGAAACCATAAAAAGCCTTATTAGATACACAGTTGGACTGCTGTCATCCTCCAAGGTATATAGTAATATGAAAGTTTTAAGCTAATTAAATTGAAAACCATTACAGTCATTAGATTTAGTTTGACAGCGTAGTTGATTATTATGCATCTGCAAGATTTGCTTTGTGTAATTGTAAAATAGTTGAAATTAGCCTTCAGGTTGTATCCCTTGATATACAAAATCTCTTTGATAGAGCACATATATATTTTTTGTGTTAGATCTGTTTGTTAATGAATACATATACAAATTCATCTGAACTAGATTGTGCCATTAATGATCTTCATCAGCATTGTCACTGAGTACATTTGCATTGTATCTCTTTTTGCATTTGCTTGCTGCTGTAGAAAGAAAGAATAGTCTATGCTTCAGTGGAGCTTTTGAGCTTGGATGAGATCAGTGGGAATGTTGTTCCAGGCAGTTAATTCTTTGAAGAAAATGTACTGTTGAAGCAGTTCCTGAAAGCTCTGTTCTTCTACTGTTTGTTGTTAACATTCCTCCTCATTGCTTCAGCGAAATCAGAGTTTTTTTGCGTGAGGAGTGTTACAGTATATCTGCTGTTCAGAAGCTGCATTACTTTTATAATGAAAGTGATGGATTGCCTCTCCTGCTTGGTGGATTTGTGTGACATGGTAATGTTTTCATTGTCCAATGGAATAACCAGCATTTTTCGTTCATATATTAACTATTGTTCTGCCTGTCTGGTTTAATTAATAGAAAAACTGAAAGGATTTATGAGAAAATGACATATTTAAAGACTCAGCACATCATCAGAATTTATGGGGCTATAAACCAAACCATCTGATCACTGCAGAGCTTGACAGCAACTGCTCACATTTGAGTTACACCTTTAGTTTTCTAAAACTAGGTAACGGTACCACATGGTACGTGGCATCTCATGGGTCTTGGGTGACAGCTGCTCAGTGGCGCACTGGGTAGCACTGCTGCCTTGCAGCAAGAAGGTTTTGGGTTTGATTCCTGGCCCGAGGTCTTTTTGCATGGAGTTTGCATGTTCTCCCTGAGCATGTGTGGGTTCTCTCTGGCTTCCTCCCACAGTCCAAAGACATTACAGTTAGGTTAATTGGCTTCTCTAAATTGTCCTTAGGTGTCAGTGTGTGTGTGAATGGTTGTTTGTCTCTATGTTACCCTGCGATGGACTGGATGGCATCAAAACCTGCACTTTGTTGTATGGAGCTAGGTTATGGGATATGGTGTCATTGTACTGCCACACACAACAAATACTCCAATGAGCAGCTTTACTTCATACAGATGCTCATTAACTCTTCCTCAAGCACATGTTTAAAAGGTTACTTATGCAAATAGTACAAGAGTAGTACAAAGCCCCAGGTTCTTTTCTGAGAGCGTTTGGTTTGATATCCACTCGTGGGCAGGTTCCCCTTCTCGTAGAGTCTGGACCTGTTTTGCTGATTTTAAATTCAGTGTCTTCATCGTCCGAAGGCCTGATTATGGCACCGAGGCCTTTTTTGGATTGGAAGACTCCTCGTTATGTGGCTGATAAATGCATCCCTCTTTTTGCCCGCTTTGAGTACAGGTCCGGTGTATCAACCGTAGCCTTGGGTAGCCATTGATTCACTGCCAGTTAAAGCAATAAGGCATGAGTAACGCCTTCAAAATGACAAAAGTTTACTTGAGTGCACAGAAGCAGGTCTATACTCAAGGTGGAGGCAGGCTGCGCATGTGTGAATATCAAACCGCACATGCTCAGAGGCCCAGCGGTACTCTATTTACACATGTAACATGTTAAAAATGTGCATGAGGGACAGTTAATGAGTGTCTGTATGAAGTAATTGTAACGATCTTGGTTCTGTTGTTTTTCTTTAAGTTTTCTGTTTCAAGTTTAGCCAGGTTTTTCATTGTTTTCTAGCTTTTTTGGTGTGTCTGGATTCATTTAAGTTGCTTAGGTTTTTCTGTCTGTCCTCTGCTGCCTCCTTGTGTTCTTTTCCCTTGGCTTCCTCGTCAGCTCTAATCGCACCTGTTCCCTATCAGCTCATTAGCTCTACCTTTGTTCAGTCAGCCATAAATACTCTCCCTCTGCAGTCCCTCTTTGCTGGTTCCTCGTCTTACCTTTCCTCACCCTGGCTCCTTGTTGGTTTTTCCCTGATGTCTCTATGGTTCTGGTCAGTGTTTGATTTTTATGTTGGATTTTTGGATTCATGTTTTTGTTTAACATTTTTTAAGTTGGATTTTTGGATACCTGTTTTTGTTGCCTGATCTCGCATTAAACCCTCCAAGAACTCACCTCTGCCTCTCAGCTTCTGCTTTTGGGTCCAATTAAGAAACGTTAAACCAAATCTTGACAGTAATGCTGCTCATAGGAGTATATATAGTGTTTGTGGCCTTTTTGCAGAACAATGACGCCATACAGGGACTGTAAGTGTGTGTGTGTTGTCTGCTGATATGTCATTATGCTGAGTGTATATTTTTACCTTAGTTCTTCTTAGGCTCCCATGCTCTGGGGCAGGGGCAGAGCTGGAGGATAGCACAGGTGTCTTTACAGAAATATTTTTAATTTATTAAAATGGAAGGGAAACCAATTAAATACGTATATTATGTAGAACCACAAACTATTAAGTGAAACAGAATGGGATAGGGGACAGCATAGCCTACATTGTTTTGCTGATTCAATTTCCTGCTGGTACTGTGTGATGAATGTTGACTGACCCTGAACTGGTTTTGGTGCATATCGGTTTTTGGCTATCCCTCGGAGCTAATCGGTCCCTTCCTGTCTGTCCCTGTGAAACTATTTTGGTTTGGCAAACGCTGTGGGGCTCTTTGGATGTCTGGGGTCTTCGATCTTCTCTGTTTCTGATTCTAAACCTGTGCAGCAGGACTTTGACTCCTCTCAACTGGAGCTGATCAATTTAGCCCAGGTTTCAAAATTATGATTCTTTTTAAGCCAATACTTGGATCACTATTTATTTAGCTGTTCTTTTTTTACTCTAGCCCCAAGCTTGTATTTTTCTCCAAGGTTTCATAGTTTTCTTCTTCTTTTTTTTAATAGAGCATTTTGCACATCAATAAAAGCTGACAGCTACAAAGGAGAAAAAGCATTCAAATTTAATAAGGACTCAAGCACACTGTCCAAATTGCATAAGAAGTTTTTTTGCAATGTTTAGGTACTAGCCCTTCAGGCAAAAATTTCTGATTTGTGAGAAGCCATCTTAAATGTTTTGATTCTGTTGTCTGCAGATACAGATAACTCTAAATTAAACTGTGGCTGTCACTAAATACATGTTTTTTTAAATAATATTCTGTATTTTTCAGCAACGTTATCACATACTGTACATGTTGGTTGTTTGTACCTGTCATACTCTCTATCTTTGTTCTAATTTTCTTTCTCTCTCTCTGCAAATATAGAAGTAGAGTATTGTAGTCTCTTTATCCATCTTTCTCTTTTCTATTGTTATCTCCTTCTCCCACTTTTAACTTTTGGCCTTAACTCTTTTCAATTGATTTCTTTCTAAATTACATTTAAATAATGTATAATGAAACTTTTGTTTCCATTTCAAGAGGAGAACTATAGTGAAAGTTGAGAAGGAACTGTGAAAGTAAATCTATCAAACTTTTCTTTTAGACTAATAAAACAATGCTGAATAGTGAACAGGACAAGGAAATAAAGAACAAACCATATACAAAAAATATACCAGAGGAAGTTAAGAGAGAGATACATAATTGTTTTTTATTTTGAAATAAATTAAAACATTTTACGCTCTTTAGGAAGATTAATGTTTTTTGCCATTTCACATCCTGTCCTTTCCTTTGACTAGACCTTAAAAGGGCTGTTTGTTAAGTGCAAATCTTGACAAAGTTTCTTTCTAAAAGGAACATCATATCCAAGATGTTCTGCTAAATCTAAATTAAATAAACCCAGAAAAACATAACTTTGTCGAAATCAAGCTGAAAACAGCTCAGCTATAAAATCTGCTGTTCTGAAGCTGCTAACAGGAACATGATGTAAAAAAGTTAAGATGGGGGCATCTTTACCACTGTGTTGCATCACTGGTTTCCTGCATGAAATACATCTGGGGACCAACAAAACAGCTTTTGATTTCAAAGCTATCTGTTGAGGTATAGAAATTTTGCAATTTAACAAACCAGAAGCAGTATAACCAAATAAATGTAAACCAAGACTTAAAAACAAACAAACCTTTTATTCAATAAAACAACCAAAACTAGTGATTTTGTTCAGTACTGATTTTTGCTTCCCTAGAGGCAGAGATGGGAAGTAACGAAGTACAAATACT
>NW_015151814.1:91454-93404 GCF_000732505.1 Cyprinodon variegatus | reverse complement strand
ATGATGATGAGCTCTTTCTGATGTATTGCTGCTGTTTTTGGAGACACAGATATAAGAAAAAGGTTGTGGTTTAAAAGCCACATGCTGCAAAATCCAAATGTGGATATACTGTACATAGGGCTTAATGGGCTTTAAGTTCAATTTGCTGATTCCAACTCCAGACTGTGACAGATACACAAATAGCATTGCACAGGTCAGGATTATAGCTTGCTATTTAGAAATATATCAGTTTTGAAGGAATAAGCTCTAAAAGTGAATTTAAACTAGCATTACATTGGAAGTGGTTAGTAATAATCCACAGATACAAGGCGTTAATTTGAAAATCCAAGCCTGTAGGACTATAACTTGTAAAAACAGAGAAAATGTTCTTCATGTTTCTTTTGTTGTTGTTGTTTGTTTTGTTTTATATCTTTGTGTTTTAGCCTAAACATCAGCCACCAAGGCTAAGAGTCATCACTAGATCTTATCTGGCAAATCACAAATGTAACTTGAACAACAAACTGGGTAGATCATCCTAAACTCAGCCAAAATAAAATGATTCTGCTCTTTTTGTTCCAAGTTAATTTACAAGAACTCTGAATGTTAAATAATGATTATACTCTGAAAATCAGCCCATCCTTTTTACCTATTTCCTATTCATTCCCAGTAATGATTGGTAAAATGTTGGCTTTATATTTATTAGGACCACATTATGATCAAGGTTTCTGCTGAACAAGGTGTTACAATGTTTTCATAATAAAACCATAATAACCATTTTATTCACATGATTCAAGCAAACGGATATTTTTGAGCTTGCATTTTGAATTTTCTCTGATTTTACATGTTGCTTTCCAACATGACGGCTAAGGTACCAATTAAAGTGTTTTAGCTGCTGTTAAATTGAGTGAGACCCATTACAGGTTTTTTGCTGCCAGCTGAACATTTTAATCCAGCAGGATACAAATTGTTTTTTTTTATTTCTGAATTATACCTATGCCTGTTTGAAATACAGCAAACATCTCTCAAAAAAGAATGAATCACAAAAGAAGAACCTGACAATGTAGACAATGTGGTTTGTGTGGCACTATTCTTTCCTAGCACCCTCATTATTCCATTGAATCTACACTATTGTTTAAATGAATGCATTCTTCTTGTCACTTCTGCCCATTTAGCCAAAGGTGTGGTTTGTTGAGACATATTCTGTACACACTTAGACAGGTTTTGTCTTAAAAGAAACAAGCTCTCCCTAACAGCCAGACACACAACACCACTAACAGGTCTCACTGGTAGCAAGAAAGCAACATGCAATGAGGAGTGTAGTTTTTTCCTGTAGGCAGCCGATTTCAGAACAGGCTGCAGGCAGAGTGCTTCTCAGCAGAGTGCAAACAGAATCTTGTTTGTTTCATTTCACACCAACCTTTCTAAATTGGCACTTGTGCTCTTTTGCACAGCAGTGAGCTGAGTGAAAGTAAGAACTGCTGGTCAGCCATGACAGGCTGCAGATGAAAGGTGGCTTAGCCTTTTGCTTTGACTTTAAAGATCATCTCAGTGGACTTAGAGGGATGCTTCGGGGTTCATACACACTAGCTTTATTCTGTAACTGTCATTTGGGCATAGTTGAGTGTGGAAATTATCTGCTTTTCATTGAGTCGGTGAGTCACTCTCCCACCGAGACCAGTTCATGTAAACTTAAAGCAGCAATGAAGTGGTGTTTTGCTTTTGATGTGGCAGACATGAGTCATTTGTGCTGCTTTGTCCATTTGATCCCATTTTGCTACTGTCCTGCATTCAAACTAGTCTAGGCTTTTGAAGTCTTTGTAGTCTAAATGTCTTCAGTTTTAATGAAAGATCAATATGACAACTCACTTTCCTGTCCTTTCAAACACTTCAGCAATAATGGTAGCATTTAATTCCCTTTTTGTGGAGGAACATGTTGCTTTACCTTACTGAGGCAAAAAAAAAAATATATAT
>NW_015151814.1:80736-90979 GCF_000732505.1 Cyprinodon variegatus | reverse complement strand
TTTTTCATATTGCACCAGTACAGTTAATGAGAAACCTGTACTTGCGTGCTTGTTTGTTCTGTCTAAAATGTTTATTTTGGAATGAAAATATATAAAAAATATTTTGTGTCCGATTCATCGATTAATCGAAAAAATAATCGGCCGATTCATCGATTTTCAAAATAATCGTTAGTTGCAGCCCTAATATATATATATATATAAAATGTGATCATGTGATGAGTTTAAATTTACTATTGGAACTTTAAACCACACTTTTATATCCCATTTATCGTACTATTTGTTCTCCTTGCATATCGCTTTCTCTTTCCATCTTTGTGGATGGGGAGTTTGCTAATGTTAAATCTGTATGGCTTAACTGAAAGAAGCAGCAAACAAACACCTCATTACTGTGAAAGAAATGTTAATTTTACAGAGTGGAACTATTATAGTCAGATATATTCAGACTTTTCTTCCTCTGGCATTTATTTCCTCTCAACAATCAGACATCTGCTGAAATTGGGTTTTATCAGGTATTATTTTCCGTATGCTGCCAATAATAAAACCTGGCTGGGGATGACGGGGTTCTGCTGGTTTCCTCCTGCCAAGACCTTCAGCATGCACTGGGGCGATTCTCAGGCGAATGTGAAGCGATCGGGATGAGAATCGGCTCCCCAGAGTCCAAAGCCATGCTTCTCAAATGGAAAAAGGGGGCTTGTCCCCTTTAGGTTGAGGAGAGTTCCTGCCTCATGTGAGAGTTCAAGTATCTTGGGGTTCTGTTCAGGAGTGAGGGGAGAATAGAGCAGGGGATCAATAGACAGCTCAGTGTAGCTGCTGCTATAATGCGGCACCTGTCTGTGTGGTGAAGAGAGCGCTGAGTGAAAAGGCAAGCCTTTCAAATTCCTGATTGTTTACACTCCTACCCTCACCTATAATCAAGAAATCTGGATCATGACCCAAAGATTGGGATCCTGTATACGAGCGGCTGAAATGAGCTTTAGCCTCAGGATGGCTGGGCACTCCCTTAGAGATGGGTGAGGGGCTTGGTCATTCAGGAGAGGCTCGGAGTAGAGACAGTTTTCCTTCCACATCGAGAGGAGTCAGCTGAGGGATGGCTTGTTTTACGGACGCTCCCTGGATGCCCCGCACGGGAAGTTTCCCAGGCATGTCCCACCGGGAGGAGGCCCAGGGGATGACCTAGGACACGCTGGAGGGACTATGGCTTTTGGCTGTCCTGGGAACACCTTGGGCTTTCCACCAGAAGAGCTGGAGGAGGTGTCTGCTGAGAGGGAAGTCTGGGAGTCTCTTCTGAGACTGCTGCCCCACGACATGGACCCAGGATGAGGTAGATCTTTATAAAATCCTTTTCCCTGGCTTTGAACCTCATCTTTCCTTTACAGCCACTCTCAAACTGCCTGTAGAAGTCTACTCAGTTTTAATGGGTGGAAACAAAAGGTTTGCTTTTTACTGTGGTGGGAAATATTATTTCCCAAATTATCTCTCTTTTCTGCCATTTGAATACCCGAAAATGTACTTGTTTTATTTTCTGTATTGCACAAAAGTTAGCACAAACCTTGTTTGGATTAAGCTGTATGTAAAACCTCCTACCTTTTCTCTTGAATGCTAACTAGTTAGTAAAATCATTTATCTGTTTAGAACAGATAGAACATTGGAACAGACTGTATCTATTTTCCCTGGCAAGGATTAATAAATGCTTCTTAAATGAAGACCAACAATCTGCAAACAAAAAAGAAACAAGCTGAAAAACAGGTTTAGATGTGTAGCAAACAGCAAAATTAACTGCAAACACACATATGATGCAAAGTCCAACACACAAGGAAACAAATGCAACAGAAAAATGCTGCAAAAAACTCTGCAGTCACTAAAAAGAAAAGCAAAAAGCTGCAGCCAACATGTCAAATGTAAACACAAATGCAGCAACTACAAACAATGCTGCAAGCAAAAACAAAATGCTGCAATCAGAGAGAAAACGATTCAACTAGTAAAAATCATTGAAAACTCGCTCCACAAAACTGAGGTGCTCAAGACCACTAGAGGGAGTTGATCAAAGAACAAACCATATTGGACCAACTCATCAACAGCATAGTTATGTATAGTAATACAAGTAGCACTCTGGTCTGTTGCGGTTTGTTATTTGTTTGACTCCCTCTAGTGGTACGGAGCCCTTCTGTTTTATTGGAGTGAGTTTGCAGCTGATTTTCACTATTTGCATCATCTTCTGTGATTGTAGCATTTTGTTTGTGATTACAACATTTTTGTCTTGCTTTGGTTTTGTTGATTGTAGGTTTTTGCTTCTGCTTTTGGTGGTTACAGTATTTTTTGTTTGCAGTGTTTTTCTATTGCTTTATTTTTGTGTTTGCATCACTTTTGCAGCTCATTTGTTTTTTTTTTTGGCACTGTTTTTCTTTTGCATTACTGTAGTCTTTTGTGCTTGAGTTTGCTTCACGCAGGTGTTTCCAGCTAGTTTATTGGTTTACTGCCTGTTTGCACCTGTTACCTGCACACTTTCACATGGAACATTCTTTTAAAACACATTCAAACATATCCAGTTTCTGAGGCTGCAGGTACTTATGCTGTATAGGACAACTTTATTATTTTAACTGGCTGGGGTGCAGTCCAAAAAAAAAAAAAACTGCCCCTAAGTCCCCTTCAACTACAGTAGAAGTAGTGATGTTTTATTTTCGTGGACAGAGGAACACTCAGATTTTATGCACTATCATTCAGTTAATGGGTTTCATTGTATAGTTATCTATAGGTCTGGCATATAGAGGGAGGTGTTGCCCACCCTCAGCACCAGCCACCTATTGCAAGTACAAAAAAATGCATGTGCAATTTAGCACACCTTACTCTGAATCTTTCAAGATCAGACCCTCTGATTTTAGATAAAGGATGCAAACAAATTTAATTTAACTGATGTTAAATGGGAACTAAAGAACAATGAATGCCAAAATAAGAATCGTGCAATGAAGACGAAAAACGTTAATTAAAATGTATGCCAGACTGTTCGTTTTTGATAATTTTTAAAATGCTTTTTCATGAAATTGTGCAGATTTAATGTCACATTAGAGTTGGGCAGTTTTCTCACTTTTGTTTCTGTCTCCAAACCTACCTTTTATAAAAGTTTGCGTGAAGTGGGTAGAATTTTTAGAGCTGCTACTAAAATGAATAACCTTGTATTGAAGGCTTTATTGTCAGAACATTGTCTCGAAAGTAAGATGATCTTTTTGTGTTATTCAATAAGCAACAATATGGTATAAAGTTGCCTGTGCAGACTTTTTTAAGGTTCCATTGTCAGGGCTGAGAGCAAACAGGGGCTGATATTCAAACAGAGTGAGCAGATTTTTTTTAGTTCAGGTTACTCCCTGTGTCGGTGAATTTGTTACTTTCGGTTTTTTATTGTCTTCTGAGAAGTGAACCATTTTCAGTCAAATCAAATTGGTTCATTCTCCTAATTTACTCACACTATACATCACAAATGTAACATCCCCTCTGGAGCAAATTTAGAGCTTCATGAGGCATGAAATGAGGTTGGGTTCTATTTTAAGCAGAGGGGATGGGCTTGGTGAGACAGAACAGTAAGGCAGGTTTGAGTAAGCATGTATGCACATACTTGTTCAGTCCTCACAGGGATGAGGGCATAAGGGTATGAGAGATCCATAACTTAATGGAAGACTACTCTACTCAGGTGAAACTAAGAAAAAAAGGTGGAGTTGTTGTGCAAATGCAGAAGCTTCACTTTTCTGTCATTGAGCATTGAAGCATGCTTACTTCAGGCTACAGAAATCTCAGCCTAGAGGCTTTTGTTGTTGTTCTAAACACCTCCCTGTGTTGTTTCTACTGTGTATTCAGACTGTTGCTAAGTGAAAATGTTCATGGTCTGCATCAGAGCTGAGCTACATTACAACATCTAAAAAGGATGGCTGACCTGTGTGCAGCTTTCTTATTATTTTACTCCAAAAGATAGTTAATGAGAGTCATATGTTGCGTTGTGAAGCAACATGTAGAGACCATTTCCTGTTTTACTTGGCTGTATACATTTGGTACATGCTTTTGTTTTCTGTGTGTGAAGCAAAACCATTAGAAGGGTGAACTACACCTTTAGTGCTGCGGCTCCTAAACTTAATCATCTCTTTCCACATGTAGCTGTTCACAAAGCAAAACCTCGGCTCAGAGATAATGTGTTAGAGATCTATCAGGGGTCAGAGTCCTGTGTCTGTGTGTGCCAGTTTTGGCTCTTAAATTCATTTTCCGATCACTCGCTGTCCCACACAAAGAGATATGAAAATAACAGAAAATGAGGCAGCCACAGCTCCAGGTTTGTTCTGCTTTGTTTTTCCAGGTTCCTCTAAAAAGCTACTAATGCTCTGCATCACATATAGCATGCTAAAATAATCTGATACTACTAGCTCTTCAACATCTGGATATTGTGAATATTTTATATATTTATGTAAGCGGGTTGTAGGACATTTGGACATGTATATTAATGAGAACATGCTGCCACACTGAGTTCGTTCAAACATGCAGGCTTTTCCATTTGTAGATGTGTAGGTATCAATAGCTGTGAAGTTAGGCCAATTCACTGAAAGAGTTGAGTCTAAACATGTGGAATCTCAATACAAGATGTTTCTTTTTCAGTTCTATGTCTGCATAAGGTAAAACGGTAACGATGAGAAGACGGAGCTTAACTGGAATCTGAGCTATTTCAGCAAAGTTTTTAAAGAAATACACCAAATATTTAGGTATTGGACTGTATTTCCCCTCCAAGCCTTTGATTTAAAGATCTATTTTCAAATAAATTTGCTGAGTTTTGGTTTTTAGAACCTGACATTAATAAAAATAAGGTTTTGTTTGGAAAAAAAAAATAAAAAAAACTAGTGTAAGTAATGTTAGCCAGTTCTCCAAAAATGTGAATGTGATGCTATTTTCTTTTCTGTTAACAAAGTTGGACACATGTCTTACCTCATGTCTTACCAAGCGTAAGGCCCTTTTCTTCTCACTTTGTTTTTTTTTTTTTGCAGGTATAGATTGCCCAGCTCTATAATGATTTCCTCTCCTGTATTCTTTTTTCAGACATCTAAGCTTCACAATCGTTAAATCTAACTGGCCAAAATCCAGAAATTATAAAAAGCTTAGTTTTTCCAACTAAGCAAATCGAGATAATGTCCATTCATTTTCTATAGCCCCTAATCTCTCCACAGTCTTTGGTCAAGAAGCACAGTACACCCTGTACAGATCGGCTGTCAATCACTGGGCACCACAAAGTCTGATGAATCTAAATATTGCATGTTTAGAAGAGGATCTGAACATATATAATAGAATTGTCTGCTGTAGGGCAACAGTTTGATTGTTTTTAATAATTTAGGAATTGAATACAAACTCAGACTAGAGCTGTCAAAAGCATAAGGAGAAATAATTATGGATGTATTTTTGGGGGCAGATAACTGTAATAGTCAACCCATTTTAGAAAATAAACCTTTTAAATTAACTAAAGATTTTTCAAATTGCAGCACCTTGAAGTGTCTTGATTAGGAAGAAGAAAAGTAATTTCCCCCTTTTTGACATGGTTGGACTGATGGAGAGTTAATCCAGTTTCATTTAATAATTAATTGTGCCTGATATGATTTTTATTACTGTGAGGTTATTTATCATCTAGTCTGCAAAAATTAAACCACAATAAACTTCACTTTTAATCTTTAAAATGTTTAATCTTGCCAGAATGGAGCTGTTAAAGCTGGTGTCTAGAAGAGTATGTGGTGCTGTTTTCTGCAGCTTCTGTTGTGTAACCTTGCATCTATAATTGAAGAGGATGCATAGATCATTGCACACCTGCTTCAGAAGTCCCTCTAGTGCTTATTGGGTTGGAGGAGCTGCAGATCAGATGTGTCACGTTATAGAAGGAAACCTCAAATCTTGTCCCTTTAAGAAGTTCAACTCTGCTTTGCGTGCCTTCCAGAGTGGTGGAGTTAACTGTTGTGTGGAGTTAGCAAATAGAGCCAGAGAGTCACTGACAGGCCATCAGTTGACAGAAATGCAGTTTATCTCAGCAACAAAAATCCTCCTGCATTTCTCTTAGCTTGGTATAAAACCCAATCTAAATGTATGCCCAAACATGATCATGTGCTTATCTTTCAATATCCTAAGGAACCTTTCACACAGTAATTATTGAATTCAATCTGTGCATAGTTTGTTCTTTATTTTTTCCTTTTAAAATAGAGAAAAAAAAAAACAAATGACCTTAATCTTTCTTATTAAGACTTAATATTATTGTTTTGAAATTCTCTCATAAAAGCAAAAATTCTAAAACAGCCTTTTATTTGCATTTTACCGTAATGATAAATATACATCATTTATATTTTTATATTTGTGCACCATTTTGGACCTACGGGTGAACTGGAAATCCTAGTTTTTACTTTAGGAATGTTAAAAATCAAAGCTTTACCCATTTCATTACAGAGAGTAAAACATTTTTGTAACCATGTTCAAATTATTTTAAATTTACATTAATCCCAATTGTGAGACTATAACTCAAAATTATATAAGCAAATATATAAATTACTTTTATGGAAAACAACACAGTTTACTTACTTTGCATTTTGATTCTTTTTCACATAACATAGATCTATTTAATTCAGCTCAAATCATATTAAAAATATTTTCCCCAAAAGGAAATTTACTCTATACCAGTAATAGCAGTCTTTGCTCTATACCATTTACGTGTCTCAGTAAAATGCTGTAGAGCTTGACAAAACTACAGCTCATGAAAAAAATATATCTAAACAAATAACTGTGCCCCTTCCAATGCTGCTTCACGATGTATGATATCTGTTTAATAGTATACTGTCAACATGGTGCCTTCCTGGAGTCGCTCACCTCTGGTATGGTCCTGTGGGAACTATCTATCTGATCTCAGTGCTGTTATTACCAGGAATAAGTGATTTTAACCGTCTTTCTGCTGAAGCTGTTCTTGTTGGCATTTATAAATAATTTGCAAACAACCAGGGTCACTGGAAGTCAGTTTGAACAGGGGGTGCTGTAAAGACATATGAGCCTATAGGCCTATTTAAAATACAATAAAAATAAATAATTAAATAGACTGAGATTTACTACTTAATTGTCATATACACTTCAGTGCAGGCAACCAGCTTCTTCCCCACCACCATCAGACAGCTGGACTGTAGAAAAAAAACTCTAAATCATGTAGCAGACTCTGCAGCAAACTGAAAACTACAAACCCAAACACTGCAAAATTGCACCACATATATATTTAATGCTCTGACCTTCCATATCAATGCGTTTTTCTCCCACAATGTTTACATTTGATTACTGCTGCACTTTAAGAAATGGAAATGTCATGAGAACTGTACAAAACAAAATTTTGTTTTTGTATACACTGTGTGTATATACTGTAAAATGACAATAAAAGCTGTCTAAGTCAGGGTCTGTAACACACAGACATCATCAGTTCTCAGGTGAATATATATGTGCTATTAATTAAACTTCACAATAGCACTATAACGACATAGATTTGATCAGCTGCATGAACCCGAGTCGCTATGTTTATGTCTCACATGGCTCTATTAGCTCCAACACAAGATCAAAATAAATTGCATGAACAGATATGAAAGTTCATGAATAGATATGAAAAGTGCGTGGCGGCACCGTGGCGGCACCATGTAACCAGGCAGGGTGCCCTGCCTGGTTACAGGTGTCCAAATGTTCAGGTGCACTCTTAGATCGTGAAGATAAAGTCTCTCATGATCGGATGAATCCGAAATGCGTTTCTGTGCCATATTTCTTTCTTGTTTCTGTCATTAGACTATGTAGATTTACTAGTCTGCTGCCGCGAGCGGGATACCTCTTCAGCGACCACTAGCTCCCTTGACGTTGTCATGACAATGTGACTTCTGGGAACCTGTGTTGATTAGGCCTCCAAATAAAAAAACTAATATAATATTATAAAAATAATAAAATCTAAATACACGTAAAAGTAAAATAGATTAAAAAATGTCAAAATAATTTCCAAAAATATTCAAAAGAAACTTCTAAAATGTGCAAAGTATGTTTAATATTTTTTTTTTTTATATCTCCCTCTTGTTACTAGTGTGATCTGCAGCACCCCCACTTTCCGTGGCCATGAAAACGCCTGATCAGCAGTGCCCACTTTCTAGAAACTGCAATGTCTCAGAAGGCCTTCATCGATGTTTTACCGTCTTTAAGTTCCAGTCCAAAAGGTCTGGTGTCCTGCAGCCTTTAGATGTGTCTTTGCCTTCACACCTGAATCAAGTGGCTGAATTACCTCCTCAGCATGCAGTCAGGATATCCTGCTAATGTCCTGATTATTTAGCTCAGGTCATTAGCAGTTTGTTGAAGCAGACACTTTGGAAGGTGCAGGACACCAGGCATCCAGCACTAGACACTGATGTATGCTTTTATTTACCCTCATATATTAACTTATTTCCTGTGTAATTATCCTAACCCTTAATTTTATAGTTGTTTAAAAATATTTTGTATTTTTTTCTTAACTTCTAGTTGCTGTGTTTTTTTTTTCATTTGAAATGAGACAAACTCTAGTAAATGGATCCTGTTTCATTGGTGGAATTTTAAACTGCAAGTGTTATGCTAATAAATATTTGGCACAACACAAATGATATCAAATGAAAAGATAACAGCAGTATATTAGATTTAAATGACAAAAGGCTAAATTAACTGCAGAATTTTAATTAGTTCAGTATTATATTTTAGCATTTAGATTTAAGAAAAAAAGGGTAAAAGAACAAAACAGCAGTTTTATTTTCTTTTTCAAAACCAAAGAAGGAACCATACACAGATTCTGCTAGTTGTGTTTTTCAGAATTATTTCTAAGGATAAACCCGCTAACTGAATTACAGCTTTCATCTTTAGGTCTTTGGTCTTCTAATGGCGTTTTTCTCACAGGAAATTCCTGTTCTCCTGTCATCCCTTTCTGTTCCACGCTTCCTTTATCTGTTGTTAATTAGAACCTGTGAAGTGATGACTCCTTTCTCTGTGTAATTAATCAAGGGTCTGCTGTAGCCACAGACATCATTTTTTGCTCTGGCCTCAGAAGAGCTGGGCACAGTGGGGAGAGCAAAGTGTAAATGGGGTTACTGAAGTAATTAAGGAGTTTATTTGAGTCGACTAATGGGACAATGTTAAAAGTACCAGAACTTATCACAGCATAAAATGTGAATATAAGCTTATCCTATCTTGCACCGAACCCCCTTCTGACCCTGAATAGATTACACTTAAAAGGAACATGCAAGGCATGTTGATTTATACAACAGCATTCATACACAAGCTAATTTAATGGGCTTTACAGGATAGAGAAAGGTATAAATTGTAAATATAATATAGATTAAATGCCATGGAGTAAAAGAAACAAAGGTAAAAAGCTGATTTTAATTTGAATGTAATCCAATCGAATCTTCAATCTTATGTTCAATAAATAAACCAAGGATATTGAGGATACATCGGACCCGTCCTTCAAATCGGGCAAAAAGAAGGACGCATTTTAAGGTCGCATAACGAGGACTCTTGGAATCCGACCACACCTCGGCGTAATCGTCCTTCGAATCTGGCCTTCTAAGGACGCGTCCCAGGATTTCGAACAGAGCATGTGTGTGTTGATCCAGAGAAGATGGGAACTCGTTGGAGAGCGGACAGGTAGACTTATGTTGGACCCAGAGGAGTAATGAAGCGGACTGTCGCTTGGATTTCTGATGGGGACTTTGAACGGATCATGTGGAGGTTTTCCCCTGCTCAGTGTAAACTCAGTAATTCCTTCCAGGGGGAGAAGGTCCAGGTATCCAGTTTTCACAGGAAGGCTTCCTTCCAAAGAGCAAAGACAAAAACCCATAAGACTCAGAGAAACAAAGCTCAGGTTAGACTCTGCTAATCTCAGCTTGGCTAGAGTGCCCAAAACTGGCAAACACTCTGGGGTCGAGGTAGTGACAGCCCACAGCTCAAATACTCTTCCAGTAATGAACCAACGAGCTGCAGGTGTGGAGGAAGGCCCAACGAGGACAGGGCACCAGCTGGTGGTGGAGAGAGCAGAAACAAACAAACAACCCACACAAACTGGATTCCTAACAGAAATACAGTAACAGAATTCTTATTTTTGGATGTTAAATAAAGGTTAGGTTTTTTTATTGTTGTCTTAAACCACATTTAATGTAACTTAAAGCTGATCTCTATCCATTGCTGGGATAAAAACATAAGGACAAGTTTT
>NW_015151814.1:58741-80516 GCF_000732505.1 Cyprinodon variegatus | reverse complement strand
CAGCTTGAAAGAGCTCCTGTGTGTCGCTGAATGTGTGCATTGATGACTGAAAGACATCTTTTGCCTCCATTTATCTGTTTACTACAGTGTGTTGAATTCATGTTAATGTGTATTTAAAGACATTTAAATTAGTGGAAAAAACTGCATGGGGGAATATAACAAAAAAGTCTATTCGAACATGGAGGTGTATGGGTGATCCTTTGGGTTTTTTTTTTAGCAGCCTTTGTTAACCTCTAACGGCTTCAGATACCAAATTATTGTACTTAAGAATCTGGGACCATCTGTCTGAAAGCTTAAGCTTGCTTAAAATTGGGTCATGCAAGCAATCAGGCAATGTTCTATAAAAAGCAGGCAAATTATTCCCATCGTGATCTGCAAGGCTGATAAGGTCAAACCAAAAAATGGCTTCATCTGTGTTGATAAATATTTAAATCTAGTGTGTTCTTTTAAAGTTGAGGTCAGGCAATAAAAAATTTACAAGCCAAAAAGGTCTGGTTTGTCAAAATACATAAAGCCCTATAAATTAAAGAGGATTACAACCTTTTAGTAAAGCAATATCAAACAGTATTCAGAATTTCATACATACTTGTAACTGAGCCACTACAAAAGCATCAGTTTGAGCAAAGCTAATTTTTAGTTTATTTTAAAAGATCTTAACTTCTTTATAATTTTGCATCTCAATTAGAAATCAGGGACTGGCTGTAATTGTCTAATGGTTAAGTAGCACATTGGGAACAAAAGTTTTTTTCTGTCACAAACTTAATTAGAGTTGGTTCATTTGTCCCACTGCAGCTACAGAGCAGCTCTGAAGCAGATGGTGGTGCTGGCTGAACTGGGAGAAGATTTGTTGCTGCACGGATGTTGTTCAGCTTTCCCCATCACATAGAGTACCATGGTTCCCTCTTAGCCTGAGGGAGCTGAAAACATAACAGTTCTGCCATATTATGTGCCTCATCATATAACACTAGACGTTTTTTCTAAATCTGCTTGGTCCATCATAATCTTGATTTAGTCCAGAAATTGTTGAGAATTGTGTTGTGTTTGGTCGGTCTGATTTTTCCCTCTTTAGTCCATTAATAGACGTTGAAAAGACATTAAAAACTGGGTACGATCTGACAATAACGGCTTTTCACCTTTCACTTGCTTGGATGTAAATTAGGCCGTCTTTTTAATGTCATTTCAAACAATGTTTTGCTTGATTTTGATCAATTGGTCAAAAAGTATCTAACACAGGTAAAGAGGGAGACACCCCTCCTATTAAAAACAGGTTAAGTGAACTAGTTTCACCAAAACATGGAGCTGAAATGCAAGTGACCAATGGCAGAAAATCCTCTGCAGAGCTTAGAATAGAAGTTTGTTTCTCTGGACCCAAACTATTACTGTATATCTTCCCGTTTTGCTCCAAGACATGAGGCTACTGCATTCATTATACAGTGTGAAAGTACCTGATCCAAGAAATTCACCTTAGAGGTCTGTTGGTGACTTAGAAAAACATTTTTTAGTTTAGCCCTTTAAAGGGCAGTTAAAGCATTCGTTCTCCTGTTGTATCTCTAGAGCTGCTCCTTTCCTGTGCAGCCTCTGCTCTGATCTTACGCTGCTCCTGTCTGAGCTTCAGTACAACTCTTTGCCTCACATCTGCTGTACCAGGGATCCTCACCCCAAAGTTTGAAAAATAATTTTGGGTCCTGTTAGGTTGGAAGTACCACAGAAAAGTACAGGGATCCAACCATGTGCAGGGTTCCTTAATAAAAGTGAGTTGCTTGGTAAAATTCATGGCCACACAGCTGAGTTGAAACAGGCAAGAAGCCGATAAATGCATTTCCTATTTGATGATTCGGTGTAGCATTGTGTCCATTAGCCACACAAATTGCTGGAGAAATGTCATACAATCATTTGCAAGGTGAAAAGATTAGCTGGAACCGCATTTCCTGTGAAAGCATCATAAACAGCTTAATGCAAGGTTGCATTGTTTTCGATGATAGCACGTTTGGTAGGACAATCCTGGCCTGGGCTCTTTTTATATATACTTTGAATTTGAATAAGTGATCAAAGACATGCTAATTTAAGTTAAAATGGAAGCAGAAGTAATAATTTTCAGAAACACATATATATATTTATAAAAAACAGTTCCAAACTACTAATATATATTTATAAAAAACAGTTCCAAACTACTATCAAATCCTTAATAACATTTTCAAGTTACCACCAGATCATATCACTGACACAAACACTTAAAAGAAAACAAGTGTTATATTAATATATCACAGCCATGGAACAAGATACAGTATTAATCATTTTGCTGCCCTTCAGGTAATAATAAAAACTAGAATCATGAAGGCTGTGGTTAGTCACCAGTGACTCAGAGCACAGGCCTGTGAACATCTTGTGAACACTTAGTAAACATGTTATCTGCAGTCTGTGGTCACTGATCCTGTCAGTATTAGTGAATCATGCTCATTTTCCGCTGTCAGTACAGAGATGCTGGTTTATGGTTCACTTTTAAATGTTTGTGGCAAGAAAGGATTGATGAAATACTAAGTTTGTATTTGGTCTGAATTACTGCAAGAGGACATTTTTATACATACCTGAATTTTTATGTATATAGCTGTTTACAAAGTTTGACAAGTGTTAATACTCAGACTTTTTTAGACTTAGACAAACTTTATCATAAATGACAAACTGTCATTTTGTACACACAGGGTGTATACAAAACGAAATTTTGTTCATTACAGCTCTCAAGACATTTCCATGTCTTAAAGTAAAGCAGAGATCAAATGTAAACATAAGACTGAGATATGATTAACAGTTTCTCCAACATTCAGCTTTTTTTTTCTTTTTCGTTTTATTCAACATTCAGCTGTCTAATGGCAGTGGGAATGAAGCTATTGCAGAATCTGCTGGATCTGCATAAGATGCTTCAAAGCCTTCTCCCAGAGGGCAGCGGGGAGAACAATCCATTGTGGGGGCTGAGGAGTCATTTATAATATTATGGGCTCGGGACACGCAGCGCTAGGATGAAATGTCTTTAATGGAGGGAAGAGGAGCCCAGATTATCTTCTCTGCTGTTCTTAGTTCTCTTCTCCCCTTCTTCCAGTCTGAGGTGCTGCAGCCTCCACTCCACACAGTGATACAGCTGGTCCGAACGCTCTCTATGGTGCTTCTGTAGAAGGTGGTGAGGATGGGTGGGGGCAGGTGGGCTCACCTCATCCTCCTCAGGAAGTATAGGCGCTTTTGTGCCCTTTTGACCAGTGAGGTGGTGTTTACAGTCCAGGTAAGGGTGTCTGTGATGTGCATCACCTGGAATTTGGTGCTGCTGACCACCTCTACAGCTGACCTGTTGATGACCAGTGGAGCGTAGTTTGGCCGGCTCTTCCTGAAGTCAATGACGATCTCCTCCATTTTCTTCACACCCAGGTTGTTGTCTCTGCACCAGCTCACCAGCTGCTCCACCTTCTGTCTGTAGTCCTGGTTGTTGTCATCTCTGATGAGGCTTATGTATTGTTTACATCCATCCGTAGCACTTTGCAGCTTTTTAAACGTTCAAGAGTGGCTGTATCTAATACATTTTGTGACCGTAGCTCCAGCAGGCATTGGTATCCACGATACCAACGTATCTACGTATCTACGATACCAACGCTTGCTGGAGCTACAAACCAGGCATCGATGCGGGATCGATGCCTGGTTTGTAGAGTTTTGAATACCGTATTTCGTGGAACTGTCAAGAGTTGTTTCTGGTCGCTGCCTCGAGGCACTGCCATGCTGTAGTACCACAAGATTTTCTGATTTATGCACTTTAATTTTTATTAAGTCAGGGAAATGTTAATAACTTATATTTAACCAGGTGAAACCTGGAAAACCTTATTAGGTTTATAATTATATATTTGCCTGTTATATTATGTAAAAAATAATAATATAACTTGTACCTAGGAAGCTCCAATAATGCATAAATCATTGTAAAATATATCAGGCTTTGGGACGCAGAGGGAAACGTATTATTTTAGTTGATAAAAAGAGATATTTCTTCTATACTTTTTGTGCGATGGAAATGTAGTAATGAAAGTATTTCATTAAACTGTGCAACAACTTTAATTTGTAAACTGCAAAATCAATAGTAATACTCACAATGCTGTCCTGGCAATGACAGCTTAATTGCCCTGCTCAGCATATAACCATTAGACATGACACAATGCTGTAAGGTTATATAAAAACATTTATATATTTACTGCATAAATTACTTTTAAAATTGTGACTTATTTTCATTCTAAGTCTCAAATATGCTACTATATGACTTCTAGGCCACAAAATGAAAAAAAAAAATTAATAAAATTAATATATACTTTTATAAAGCACTAGCATCTTTGAAAGAATTTGCATCGTTTAGACAAGTTCACCTCAAGCTTGTGGCTTTTTCATCTAATGTGTCATTTTCTAAATCTGAATTGAGGAAATCATCTTTTAATGATTCGATGTGACCTTAAATTTGGTGTTGCTTGGTTGTTAGACATGACCCAGAATATTTTCAGTGAGAACTGCTCTTCTACTGTCTTATATGAGATGTTAATTTAGGTCTCTGCTGGAATTGATTGCGAGCTAGAGCTGGTATTGCCGAGGGAGTGAGTTTTCCCCATGGATGTCACTATTAGTCATGATTATAAACTCCCAGCCCCAGTGTACCAAGTATTCATCGTGGGGTCAAGAATCAGGCAATTAAGGGTGCTTTGGACATGGATGAGAGCCGACAACCCATGGGGGAGTGCAGAAAGAAGACCCCTCCCCTCCCAGGGAACTGACTGGTTAGCAGTTCTCTCCCATTTCTCTCCATGAACATAATTTTGACAGATGAAGAGGGATTTTCCATTTTGCTCTCTAAAATGTAATTTCCTAACTGTGGGTACAAACGTAAGGTATTTCTTTGCATTTCCTAAATAATAATTATATTTCTTAACCAGACAGGAATAGTGTGAAATGTTGATTATAAACCATTCAGATATAAAATCCCTAAATACTGCTGAGAACTAATCACGTCAGTCATCAATGCTACTAAAACCGGAATGTAATGAGAACACTTCATCATAATAATAATAAAAAAGGAGCTTCTCTAGAGGAATTATAAATTGCCTCATCTTTTCTAATTCGATCTCCAGCTGATACAGAAACTGCTCTCCCTCAATCCCACAAAGGGAGCAAAAAGCCACACACTAACAGCTACAGGAACATGAGAGCATCAAGTTCTATTTTTGTCCGAAAGGGACTGCTCTTTATTTGTCTGCATGCTCTGGTTTGTTTGCGCGGTTGGATGGAGAAGGGGTGATGGAGAAGTGGAAGGGTATGAGTTTTAGACTACTGACAGTAGGATGGACCTGCTTTTCCTTTTGATGCCTCTCTAAACACCTGCTGCTACTGCTGTGGATGAAAAAGATAAGTCACACTCTGTACTGTTTGAATTGAAAGAGTTGGCTTTTCCTGGCACCCAATCTAAACACCTCAGAAAGAAAATGTGATGCTTTAGAAGCCTGTGGACTAGGCTGATATAATAGTGTGACTTGAAAAGGTCAGAAATATTTTTTTAAACTGGTAAAAAACATAAAAATCTAGAAAGGAAGAAACATGAATCACAAACAGCTTTTCGATCACTTTTTAAAGTAAATAAGTAAATTGTAAGCAGTTGTTTCACACAATAAACATATTTTGAGTTATTACCACAAATCCAGAAGTCACCTTCATGATGGCACTCTTTAAAACGGTAGCCATGGATGTAAATTACAAACGGGAAAAAAGCACACAAAAAAACTTTTAATGGGAATATGCTGAATAGCCATTTCTCATGGTAGCTTATTGGCAACACAGATAAAGAAGGAAGGAAAACTTTTGTTACAAAGATCATTTCTGCTGAAAATGAGGGTGAGCTCCTGCGAAACATTTATGGGTGAAGAGGAAAGAAATCTCACCACGCTGCAACATCGACAGTCTCATTGCAGAAATCAGTCAGTCATTATGCGTCAGGATGATGACAGAATTTTTCATTTAGGAAAAGGAAACACTGAGGGGACAGAACTAAGTTCAGGCTATGGCTCAGACACTGAGCGTGTCATGATCTTGGCACTGATGACTGGCTTGATTACTACTTTCATTCACCTGCCTAGTTCCGCCCAGTTTCTTATTATCATCTGATCCAGCTTCTATTTAACCAGCCCTCTAACCAGTCATTAGTGTCAGATTATTCTCGAGCTATTAGTGAGAGTTTTCTAGAGGACATTATTGTTTCTGATTGACTGATCCGGACCTGTTCTTCCTGTGGACCTCTGAGTCTGCCTGAAACTGCTTCCTGACACTGACCTGGATGTCCCTTCAGTACCTTATGGGATCAATGATCTTCTAGCCTGGACTCCTGTGAACCTCCTCGACACCGGCTTTGGCTTCATCCCCTGGATTGTCCTACCTTCCTTCATCAGCTTGGATTTGATCTCCTACCTGTTCTTCAGTCTTCAGGGCTTCAATGTCTGGAACTCTCTGGGCAGCGTTCACCGCGTTTTGTTGGCAGCTGACTGGCTGGAACCAACCTTATCTTCTGGGCAATGACTGAACTTTTACACCAGGTTATTGACTCAACCATTCATAATCTTCCTCCGCCAGATTAACGTGGTCACTAACCTGTGTTTTCTTTCTGCAGAGATTCCTGTCCTAGACGCCCTAGCTGTTTACTGTAAATCCGTTGTTTCTTATAAATGTTTTTTGAGATATCATACTGTCTGTTTGAAAACTGGGTCCTCTGTTCTGAGCTCTGACAAACCAGGCTGTCAACAGGCAGACCTCTATATGTGTATGAATTTTGAGAATTTGATTTTATTGCAGTTTTTACTTTTTATATTATCTGTGTCCACAGAAGAATCTTACCACTACTTCCTGTGGTATACTGTCCAGAAAAGTGAGACAGTAAGACCAAACTCAAACTATCCTGTTGGCAAGGTTATGGGGAGAGTTTATGCATTTATAAATAACAACGCTGTTCAGAAATGAAGTAAAACTAGGTTTATCTGAACACTACACTCTCAAGTGCAGAAACATGGTCTGCTCAATGCAGAGCAACTGAAATCTCTAAAAAATGAGTTTGGTGGGTCTCCAAACTACTGTAACTATAGGTTTGCTTTATACACCTTTGCCATTTATGGTGATTGTGTTATGCAATAACACCAGAATTGGACATTTTAAGCACAATTTTTTTGTTCTTCTGCTATGTTTGGTTGCACTGGGCCTGCCTTTTTACTTTTAGGATTTTCTTTGTTTTAGTAATGGAAGCAGTGAAGCAATGCGATCCAGCAAAATAAACATAATTTAAAAGACACAGTTATAAAGAGGATGATCATACTCTATAATTCTGCATCTTAGTTGGCACATTTTATAGGCCATGATGAAAAGTTGGCAGCGAAACGATGAGGTTTTGTTTGAGCTAAATTATTTACGTCTAAGGTTGTTGCACAATGCCATTTTTTTATGAGCTGTATTCCAAAAAAATGTAAGATTTTTTTTTTTAGAAAGAACATAACATTTATAAACTAAAGATTTTTGTTTTCTTTTTTGTGATCTATTTTTCTCTATCATTGTGATGACTTATTTTTTTGGTCCAGCACCCATTTTAGTTAGTTTTCTGGATGTGCTTGCCATTCTCTCCATTTCTGTTCAGATATTCTGAGCTGCCAGTCTCTATTACATTAATGCAAAATGACGAAAATCACAAAATATCAGCATAATTGAAAGTCTCTGGTGTATTTTATTTTTCACTGCTCTGTCAGCTGTCTCCACAACATCAGCTGGTACGTAGATGAAAATTTGTTGAAGCCCTCATTTAAGCTTCTATGCCATCCCTGGTGAGACAGTTGATGGCTGCCTCACCATTTCCAGAGAGAAAAAGACTTCAACAGCCCCAACATTTCCAACATCCAGGGCAGGATTTCTCACTGCTCAGGCTCTGATAAGGCTCTTTTATTTGTCACTCATGAGATGCAGTTTCTGCAGAGTGGTTATAGCCTTGCTGTCGCCAAACAGATTGGAAGGACTTTCTGTGAGTCCTAAATATGTAGTGAAAAAGAAGAATTTCTATGCACTTTCAGACTGTCCTTCCTTTGCTGTGAAAGGTATTAAATTTAAATGGAATACACTTTTTGTTCCTTTTTCAGTTGTTTTTCAATCTTGTTTAGAAATAGCCATCATATAAAAAACAAAAATGGGAAGCTCAAGCCAGAGATGAAGCAACTTTAAATCATCAAAGAGTGATGGTATAGTTTATATAACGCCAAACTCTCTCGACTGCAAAACACAATAAATCTTCTTAAGAGTACTACAACCTACCTTGATTGATGAGGCAAAGGATTTTATTCTATTTTTCTTCTTTTAAGGATCAAAATTTCAGTAGATGTTCCTCAATAGGAGATTGGAGGTCTCATGTAATCCGTAGCCAGATAATTAAAGTTGTTCTATTGTGTTTCAAAAGCCTGAAATTCACCACAATTGTAACTAAACCAATTATTTTAATCAAATACAGGTACTTTTTAGAGTGAATTAGAGGGCATAGGAAATATAAAACCCACTATAAACAACAAATGATCTACCTGGTACAGTTGATGACCAATTCTTACAATCGCCTCAAGGTTTTGGCAGATATTTCATAGCCATGGCCTTACCTGTGCTGTGTCCTTCATCCTCATATTTGGTACTTATCTTAAAGTCCAACAATTGTGACAGAAATTGTGTTTTAGTTAATATGGAGTAATATCCCTTTGACTATTTACTTTTATGGCTCAGATTCACTTTTATTTCTTTGGAGCAAGTGAGAAAAATTTCTCAGTCCTTTTTTTTTTTTTTTCAATAAGGGGCCATAACTCTAATTCTTTCAACGTTTAACCCCCAGAGGGTTTGCTTAGAGATTATACAGTATATGCTATCTAATTATGTATATGTGTTATATGTAATACAACTTTAGGGTTTTCTGCTTTGATATGATTTTTGCATGCCAACAAAATTGCATATAAGTGACAGAAAATCGGACATTGATTTGTTCATTCAACATTTAAGGTTATATTTTTCCCCCTAGTTGTAAAATTTGATCAACTTTTTGTCATGATCTTGTCGCTAAACAGGTTTGATTACTCATTCCATTCCCCTACTTATATCCGCCCAGCTCTCATTGCCAATCATCTCAGCCACCTGCTTCAGCCTCTATTTAACCAGCTTTCTACCAGTCATCAGTGCCAGATTATTCCAACCCCTGCTGAAATTTTTCAGATGTATCTAGTTGTTTCTGATTTCCTGACCCTGACCTGTTCTGCCTTGACCTGTTCCCATTCTGATCTGTTTGCCTGACCTGTCCTCGGACTCCTGCTGGATTCTGCCTGTGTACCAAACCTGGAACTGATTCCTTACACCATCCGGGATTTCCCTTCTGTACCTCGTCGGACCCTTGATCTCCTGGCTCTGACTACTGAGCATGTCCTTGACACCGGCTTGGATTTTGCCCTTTGAATTATCCTGTTGTCCTTCGTCTGCTCGGTTCTGATCTCCTGCCTGTTCTCCGATCTCTTGGACATCAGCTTCTGGGACTCTCAGGGCGGCACCCTCCGTGTCTTGTTGGCAGACGGCCGGCTGGAACTAACCTCCTCCTCTGGGTATGATGTGAACTTTAAGACCATGTTAGTGATTCACACGTTCATTATCATCCTCCGCCACATAGATGTGGTCACTAACCTGTGTTCTCCCCCTGCAGAAGTTCCTAACCTAAACACCATTCTCTGCAGTTCCATCTTAAATAAACATTAGGTTAAATCTCATTTTCTCTCCACCTCAAATACTGGGTCCTTTTGTTCTGAGCTTGACAATTTTCTCTTTAATGTTGAAGTGAAAAGAAGTAAAAGTATAGCTTTTCCTTTGGAGGACTGAATTAAAATTTCAGGATAGAGGGAAAACTGTGAAGCCTTGTGCTCATTTACATATCTTACTGTAAAGATAAGGGAGAAAAAAACTGCAATGCAGCAGAGCGTGAAATCCTTGATGGCATTGACATGCTGCTAATTAGTTGCATTTGAGCAACATGTGTTTGACTAATATATTGTTATAAACAAAAATGCTCTTCACCTTCAGAAAACTTTGGTTTATTTTACATTAATTTAACAGATTTATTTCCAGAGACTGATACCAGTCCAGTTCTTGTGTAATAAATTACTTACAAAAATGCAGAACAGAAAAAAAATTTGAACCTAAAACTATGTATTTCATTAACCATTTACTTCAAGCTTTGAGCTAAAATTTAGATTTCAGTTTCCATCTAAACAATCTATACTTCCTGGCTGCTTTAAGAGCTGTGAGGATTTTCCAGGTCATTCTGGACTCCCTGCAGCTTTTTGTCACCAGACAATAGAGAAGAAAATGTCATAGATTGGAGTAAGTGCTTCACAGCAGTTTTGTGCTTTGGAAATCTGCCCAGAAGGACTGTCTGTATCAAAAAGAACAGAATTTGTTTTTTACTGCATTTTCCTGCATTGATGCTATCCCTTTCCTTACTTAACCACTTGCCTGCAGGTTGATTTAATGGCTTTTTATCTAATCCCTGATCAGGTGTCATATTTGTCTGTAACAATGTGGCTGCAGTGCCCTCTAGGGGAACATTACTTCAACTACAGTGTCAAGAAAACTGTCAAGAAATTTTTCCTCAGCATGAGTTCCTAATGTTAAAGGTATAGTGCAGGATTTTTGTATATTTTTGAAAAGACTCGCTTGCTGTTTGCATTGCTCATACAAGCTTACTTTCCAAAAGAAGATTTGTAATTTTTCCACTATCTCAGATTCACCACCGGTAAATGAAAATGGGGACGAGCACGTAGGATGGCCTTATGTAAGCATATGACCAGAATTATAGACAATTAGGAGGACCACTGATTTTGGTGATAAACCTGGAAAAAGAACGTCCTCCACTATACCTTTAACTTAACATATGCTTAGCCCAAACAAACAAGAATGAAATGCATAAACTACAGGCCTAGAAAACATAATCAGTGACTTAAAACCAACAATAAACTTAAATGTATTTTGGCGGATCTTTGTGAAAGACCAACAACAAGTACCGTAGTGGAAAAATAAAAATAAACAATGAAAACATAGATACATTTCTATAAAGGCTTTATTCAGCTAAAGAAATCATTTTTGTTGCATGTCTTTATATTTTCAGAATAGCTTAAGCTTAGTAAGATTAGATAGTGAGCTTTTGAAAATATCACTTTTCTTGGATTTTGAAGGCTTTAGTTTTCCTCAACACACTGTGTTTTAGATGTAAGCAAGAGAGCTATTTTTTTTGGTGTCTAACTAGAAAACCATTTTCACATTTTTGCTCTGTACCCTATAAAGCTTGTGGCAAACGTTATGCTTTTAATGTTATTTCAACAATTCCTTTCCTTTTTCCATAAAGGCTAGATTGTTGGACTGAAGGACTGATAGCTGTCATGTCGATCACTGCTTTTAACTTAGCAGTAGATCTATGCAACACTGCTAGACTTACTGTTTACCTTATTAACTTATTCTCTAAGTAATTAGAAAGATGTAAAGTGAAGGCAACCAGACTTTTGTACAGTTTCCCTAAAATATCTTTGATACCTTTCCAGGAGTTTATCAGTTTTGAACGCTGGAGGTTGAGTAAGTATTTTCTTTAGATTACTTACAGATTAACACTATTTTCTAATTTGTAATAGCTTGCAAAGGCATTTATAGTCAGGTATTGAAGTATAGTTTTTCAAATACAGTTTTGGAAAAACAAAACAAAACAAAAAATGTAATCGGACATGCTTCTCTTTTCCTGGCATTGCTGTTGTGTTCACATAAAATCCATAATAGGTGTTCTTGTAATGTTAAATCAAAAGCATAGTATCTGCCTGATTTTATATTTTCATGCTGAACATCTACTCTGTGGTAAATGCAGGTGGAAATTAACAGCATTCTGGCACTGCTGTCTTCTAATTGCAGCAACTGAGAACAATTTGAATAATTTCGAGCACTGAGAAATAAGCCAGGTTCAAAGAGATCCTTTCATTCTAGGCAGCTCTGACTGTTAAAAATTTATTTAAATATACAAAACAGAAAGAAGTTACTGGCACCTCAGAAAACTTCAGAAAATTGTCTTCTTTCAAATCATTTCGGAGAAATTAGAGCTGCAAAAAAGAACATGAAGGCACCAAAGATCATAAAATGTCTCTTTTTTAAAGCTTGCAAAGCTATTAAGAGAAATTTAAAATGTTACAATTTGGTGATGTTAAAAAGAGAAATCTGTGGAGACAGACATTTTAGAGAAAAATGTTTTAATCAAACTGAGAAAATTTGATTTCAGGAAAATCATCATTTTAAAAAAAAGTCTTTGAAGGGATTATTCAAGGAAACAAAGATAACTTGCATTGAGCTGCACATTTTTATTGTGAAAAATCTGTGGAAAACCAAGAGAGACTGAAAATACAACAGCAAAAAACATATATAAATATGTGTGATGAACATTCATAATAATACAAACAAATGTGTTTTATTGAATATCTAAGTGTGCATGCATTTGTCAACAATCTCTGAATTGTATATCCACATTTTTAGTAGAAGAACATGGCAGAACCAGTAATACATTGTGAAAATATACATATTGTACAGTAGATTGACAACAGGGGGAGCCAGTTACTGATGAAAAAATATTACAGTTAAACCAGCAGCTGCCCATGCTGCAGGAGGAAGTGGGTGAATATGGTTCAAACAAGTTATTTAGACTATTTAGATATTTAGTGACTGTCACTTTCTGACAATATATCCCATGAGATTATTACTCTTTTAGATCAAGTCCGATTGATAAAATTACTACAAATAAAAGTAATAATATTTTGATGATTTTGTATTGTTGTTGTTTTTTTTCTGAAGCCAAAAATCTTAATAAGATTTCCACGCCCATAAAAACAGTTTGAGAAAGTCTAGATTATAAACTAATGACTTTGAAAAGTTCTCATAGATATGGCTGTTACATTGGCTGTTGTGGTTGGTGTCATAACTAACAATTAGAGACCTACTACATGCAAGAGATCCAATCTGTTACAGTGGTGCTGCAGGAACAACATTAGACTGAACACCAGCAGAGCAGTGTTGTTGAAATGGTCAGGACTCTCTATGCGCCTGCACACAAACTTTCATGGAGTGAAATGGTGAATGTATCCTGGAAACTGCACGCATCGCACTAGAGTGGAAGCTGCTTGCATGGAAGGCTGCTCAGTGTCCCAGTGGGTAGCACTGCTACCTTTCAGCAAGAAGGTTCCGGGTTCAATTCCAGGTTCTTTCTGCATGGAGTTTGCATGTTCTCCCTGAGCATGCGTGGCTTCTTCCCACAGTCCAAAAAAACATGACTTTTAAGTTAATTGGCTTCTCTAAATTCTTAATAGCTGTGAGTGTGTGCGTGAATGGTTGTATGTCCTGTTTGTCTCTGTGTTGCCCTGCGATTGACTGGCGACCTGTCCAGGGTGTACACCGCCTTGCGCCTTTAGACAGCTGGAGATTGGCACCAGCACCCCTTGTGACCCCGCTTGGGATAAGCATGACGGATAATGGATGGACTTTGCATGGACTGTGAGGACAGCACAGGGGATTGTGGGATTCCTGGTTCATCCTACATGAATGCAGAAAGTGGCAACCTACAGAGCTCACCAGGGCAAGGCACTGGTTGCCCTGGTTTTGTTTTTTCCTAAGGCTGTTAGGCCAATCATTGCCCTGCAGGCAGACACTAAACATAACTGCTAAAAATCAAAGAAACATCCTGCCCATTTCAGCCCACTGTTTCAGCACAAGCTGCACTCTATGTAAATACTAAATTCCATGTACTTGTGTTCTTGTTTTTACATTGAAAGTCTCCTCTTAGGATGCTCAGTCTTTTTCTTTTTCAATAAGGGTTCTTTTTTTCTTCTTTTTCAATGAAGGCTGTTTTTATTGTGTCTGTGTATTACTTGTGTATTTTCAGCTCTGTAAGAGAATTTCAGTTTGGCGATATAATTACATAAAAACACAACTTCAGGTCTCCAGAAATATGGTTCTTCCCTGCATTATTTTACTACATGAATGTCTAGTGTATATTTTCTTTTATAAGTCACAGTTGTAGTATTAAGGGATTTAAAGTATCTGTCTCCATCTTTATCCAATGCTGCTTGGTATTTTGAATAAGAGGGTTTTAAAATTTAACTTAGCCTTTTAATAAAGTGATAATTCGATGGATTTGCACGCTGGACTGAACGCTCTAGCTCTGCTAGGTAATAAAGCCTTACAACAATGTATGAATATTTAAAAGCATAACTATTGTGTAAATGATTGGATGTGTTGTACTATTCCCAAACTTTTTTTGTCTTGAAACGTCTTCTTGGTGTTTTATTGTCTATTTTTCAGTGAGCAACCTATATTTTGAATAAAACTGTTGTTTAATGCCGGGTCCAATCCATCTTTATTTATATAGCACCAATAGGACCTAATTGCTTCACAAAAGCAGAAATATAAACACCATAAAATGCACTAAGGTCAACAAAAACAATATAAAATAAATAAATAAGTGAAACAATATAGAAAATAAAAGAAATAAAACATAAAAATCACCCAACACCAACATCATTTTGAGTATAAATGCCAGAGAGAAAAAATGAGGGGGAAGCCTGTCTGATATACAGCAGCAAATCTAAATGTCAAAATATATCATTACCACAACATACTCCCATGTTATCGCATGCCTCATGTTTTGGTGATATAATTAAACTGCAGTAGCTTGTGCAGATTACCTCCTAGTAGCATACTTATTAACAGTGAGAAGTCAGCTCAAAGGCAAAAACAAGGTCAGAAAATCAACAGCTATGCCGTGCCAATGATGAGAAACCGTACTGGGATAATAAGTTGGCCTACAGAGGCGATGCAGGGCACTGATGTTAAAAAATGAACGCTACTCATCATGCATGGTGAATTCCACCCCAAATCCAGTCTCTACAGCCTATTCACTAAGAGCAAAGACAGGCAGAACCCTAGTGAACATCAGAGCCACCATTGAAGATGAAAAATCCAAGCTCCAAAAACACATCAAGAAGATGACCCAAGGGATGAAGCTCTCTGTGAATGTCTTAGACAATAGAAGACGGAAAGGAAGGAACTGGAGAAACCATCATGGGGGGAAAAAACACAGACAGATGGCTGAAGTGGCTTATATGACCAGATTCTGGGAATTGCCTGGCTGTGAAGAGCCAGACTGAAGGCTGAAGGATAGCACATACGCATTGATAGTGGCAATACAGGAGCAGGTTCTGATCACTTGAGCAATAGAGGCCCAGATCTACCATACCAGGATCCCAATATCCCAGGTGCAGGCTATACATAGTGGCCCCAGAAACAATCCACCATCTCAAAGCAGGGTGTAAGATACTGACAGGAAAGGAATACATGGAGCTAAGATCACCTGGGACTTCCACATACAAACAAACAAAATCATTGTGGCCAACCAACCGTATATTGTGATCATTGATAAGACGGTTGTAGTGATAGTTGCGACCATCCCAAATGATGGAAAAATCAGGAAGGAAAAACATGAGAAATTGAAATAATACCTGAGGGAAAAACATGAGAGAGCCTTGAAGGTGAAGGCATGTGTAATGTCCATGTTTCTCTATCCTTGTGAGGACTTCCCATTGACCTTTATATTAATCTCTAACCCATTTCCACACCCTAACTGTGACCCTTACCTTAAACCTAATCATTATGGGTTCATACTGTAGGTAGCCCTAGCCACAACCTAAACTCAATTCCTATCTTCGTCCTAAACTTAACCCCCAAACCAAAAAGATAACTTTTTCCTCCTGAAACCCAGACATTTCTCCCAACAAATACTTGTACCGTATTTTCACGACCATAAGGCGCACCGGACTAAAAGGCGCAGTCTCAGTTATGTGTGCCATTTCTGTATTTAACACACANTTGAAGATGAAAAATCCAAGCTCCAAAAACACATCAAGAAGATGACCCAAGGGATGAAGCTCTCTGTGAATGTCTTAGACAATAGAAGACGGAAAAGAAGGAACTGGAGAAACCATCATGGGGGGGAAAAACACAGACAGATGAAGTTGACAGTGACAGTCCCCACAACGTATTATATTGTTGGGATATTAGCCTTACTATGTCCCCGCAGGTACATAGTCAGTACATACATGGTCAGTCATACATTATTGCAATCAATTAATCCCACTAAACATCAACATGTCCAATCCCATTACTTAGATCTGTAATGGGATTGGAAATGCCAATAACAAATCTATTGATGCTTTGGCAAAGACATGGTCTGTACTCCTGCTAAACGCTAAGTGAGTAAGGCACAGTCTACTCACAAAGGCATTTCATTTAGAGAAAATCACACCAAATCATTTAAACTTGAAAACAACTCATTGGTCTGAGCAAATATTTAGTCTTATAAAGTAATCTAAAACCATGCTCAGCCCTGTGATGTACTATTTGATAGTCTGCTGCAGAAGCAGAAAGTGATCTATTAATATTGTTCTGTATTATGCACCCCTTTATCATGACTAAAGCTTGCATCTTCATCTTGCTTTCAAAAAAATATTTGCTTTAATACCTACAAGTGGGATTAGATTGTGCCAATTTTGGTTGTGAAAATATTATATATATGTATTGCACTTTGGTCAGCTGTGGTTGTTTTATAAGTGCTTAACAAATAAAATTGGATAGGATTGGATATATATGCTATTCTTACCAGGACATTACAGCAGTAAGAGCAGCACAGTCAAAACATGCAGATTTGAAGATATAAATACAGCTTTATCCCATAGAAGCTTCCTCATGAGTGTCTTTGGATCCAGCTATCAGTTAAAGTTCCCTTAACTTGGCAGCCTGTAGCTTCCCCCTTTCAGCTTAAATAAACAAAAGACAGAAAAAGATCATGGAGCTCTTTGGAGAGATCCAGAACATTCCAGTATATGTCAAAGAAAAATCACCTCCCATTCCAGATCTGCTTCTTTCTGTCTCAGAGTAAAAAGAGTTTGCAGACGCAGGCACCTCTGAGAATTTAGCTGATATCAAAGTGGTTGCTGATTTACATTTATCTTAAATTCAGCATTGTACAAAAATTCGGGTAGTCAGGTGGTAATAGGGAGGGCGCACTTATTTGATCCTCCTACATGTTTGCAGATAAAGGTCTGTGAGTCACTGACTAGAATCTTTTAATGATCTCAGTAGACCCAATAATTCCTTCTCCCTGGTTTATTTGTGAATGCCATCACAATTGTATCTTTGGTTGAGACGTCAAGCTCCTGCTGCACTCAACCACTAAAAATCGATGGCATTAAACTAAATGTGGAGGATTCATCTCTAACTCATGCAGCTCATGCAGACACACATCTACCTTTTGCACAGCATAATTCGCAGTTGGTGTGTTTATGTTTATCCACCTTTTGCTGTTGTGCTATTGAGACCATTTAGTGCACGTTTCTGCTCTTCTTCTATTTCTTTTATGCCTAACACTTCTTGTTTATTATCCATATTACATGCAAAATAAGAGATGGGGAAGGGACCAGGAGATTTGGGTGCAGACGGACACAGTATTGAAGGATTTTGGAGCTCCTTGTCCTAGTTTGTCAGGGGAGGGGATTCTTGCATGAGTGTGCGGTACAGTCTAAGTGGTAAATTATTCAGAACAGCTTCCTTTAGACATGCTCCCATTAGGTGGAATTTTGTACACACATCTGGAGAGGCTTAACTGACACACTAGCCTGCTTTTAAATTACTTTAAGTTTATACTACTGGCTCAGGAAATGTCTCCTTAGATTAATATTTTGCAGAGCGCTCCCTATTTACCTGCCTCCGGATGATCTTACCGTGTACTTTGGCATCCAACAGAACAAAAGAGTGAGGTGTGATACAGATGCACTTAGTCACACTCTCAAATGAACAGCTGATGTTATCAACTGTGTGACAGCTTGGAGTTGGAGAGAGGTAAAAAAGTAGATACCGATGTCTGAATTGCCACTTCAGGCTCCAAAAGCAATCTCTTTTTCTGATTCACATTGGGAATGGAAAAGAGCCAAAAAAGAGTCAAAAGTATTTAACCAAACTTATTTTTAAAAAGGCTATTAAATCCTACCTTCTTTTAGACAAGTCTACTGAAGGAAACTGGAAGAAAAGGCTTTGGTACAGTGCCAGATAGTAATAAGGGGAGATATGGTAATGAAAGACAGTCTTGAGACTAAGTTGAGGCCACTCATCAATGAGTTCAGTAATCATGTTGAGGTAATATTGCAGTTTGCCTTTAGGTATGAGAGAAATAAATGAAAATCAACATCAATGCACTGTTTGCACACTACTTGCTATAATAAAAAAGAAAAACAGTTATTAAAAGCATAAAAAAAGGATTTATAATGACAGAAACGTACACCCCTGTGGTCATGTTTTGTTATACTTTTAAAAGCTTAGTCAATTCAGTTTTTAATTCTGTTCATTTCTATAGCTCTTTTATTCAACAAATGTCATCTTAAGACACTATACGATGTCAATGTATTTAGATCATACAGTTAGACTGGTAAAACATTTTTTATCTAAGGTAAACCAGCTGATCACGTTGATTCATTGACTTTGCAGGACTCACTCCTCCTGGATAAAGCATGTATCGACTGTGACATTCATTTGCAGTTCATTGTTGAGTCCACAGTAATCCCTCATGCATACATTCAGTGACAGCGTGGAGGAAAAATTCCCTTTTTTACAGGAAGTAACCTCTAGCAAAACCAGGCTCAGTGTGAGTTGCTCTCTGCCAATTGGTGGTTTAAGTTGATAGAAGCAGACATACCAAAGGATATAGAAGCAATTATCAATAAAAAAAAGCTTGTGTTAGAAAGAGTAACAGTAAACTTTCTCCAGGTGCCTATGTCTAAGAAAGATACAGCCAAGCAGAAGAGCTATGAGGTGATCCTCATACCAAAAGGGATGAAAGAGAACACTTACAGTGAGTCACAGTAAAAGCTGAGCCTAAAACTATATCTAGGAGAAAAACAGTACTGAACACTGAAAAACTGTCCAAGCTCTATTATTAGCCCCAGAATGGTGTCACACCCAATACAGAGAGCAGACAGATAGACATTCGTTGGACCCTGAGGAGCAATGGAGCGGACTGTGACTTAGATTTCTGAAAGGGACTTGAATGGCACATGTGGAAGTTTTTCACCTGCTCATTGTGAACTCAGTTAATCCTTCTAGGGGGAGAAGGCCAGGCATCCAGTCACACAGGAAGGCTTCCTGCCAAAAGGCAAAGACAAAAAACAATGTTAGACTCAGAGAAACAAAGGCTCAGATTAGACTCAGCTAAACTCAGCTTGGCTAGAGCAGTGTTTTTCAATCCTGGTCCTCAAGGCAGCCTGCCCTGCATGTTTTAGATTTTTCCCAGCTTTCACACACCTGTTATCAATTGATAGCAGATTATCAGGCTTTGCTGAACTGCAATCATCTGAATCAGGTGTGCTGAACCTCAAAAACATCCAAAACATGCAGAGCAGGGTGCCTTGAGGACCAGGATTGAAAACACTGGGCTAGAGTACCCAAAACTGGCAAACACTCTGGCGTTGAGGTAGTGACAGTCCACCACTCAAAAACTTTTTAGTGATGAACCAACGAGTCGTAGGTGTGCAGGAAGGCCACAGGGCACCACCTGGTGGTGAGGGAGAGAAAAAAACACAAACAACCCTCAAAAACTGGATTCCTAACAAAGCATCCATTCAGATAGAGTTTAGGATGGGCGCTTCAGTGAACATGTTCATACTATATTCTCAGCACTATTCGAGTCTCTTTAAATCCCTTTCAGACTTCTCTTCATTATTTTTAAAATGACACTAAGATGTTAACTTGCTTAGCTCCAGTAACTTCTTATTTACCCACTGTCTGGTAACAGGTGTTGATGCTGTAAGTATATAGACAATGGCTTTATTTACCAATACACTGAGAAATAAATAAGTCTAAAACAGGAAAATAATTCATAATATGCCAGCAGGACATATAATCTTAAAAAAGCTGTCTATGTAACCGGAGAAAGCTACATGTCTATAAACTGAAAAAGTCATATATTGAGTGTTTGCCCTTTAAAGATCACCTTACGTCTGAGCTATTGGTATATGTTGCTTTTTTTGCATATAAAAAATATGAACTGACCTGATGTGCATGGCTTCAATATTATATATGTATATCTAGAAAGGCTTGACCAGCATTGCACGTGGTCCGTCATAGTCTTGATTTAGTCCAGAAATAGTTGTTGAAAATTGGGCTGTGTTGGGTTGGTCTGATTTGGTCCCACTTAAGTCCAGTTATAGACGTTGAAAAGATGTTGCGAACCCAGTTTTCAGGGGAAAAGCCTGATGTCCCCATGTCTTACTTCGCCAGGGTAAGACGAGGAACAAGCACTGAGGGACTGCAGAGGGAGTGTATTTATGGCTGACTGAACAAAGGAATACTAACGAGCTGATAAGGAGCAGGTGTGAGCAGAGCTGAGGGAAAAGAAAACACAAGGGGGGAACAGAGGACAAGCAAAGAAAAACCTAAGAAACTTAAATAAATCCAGAACACAACAATAAAGCTAGAAAACAAAGAAAAAAATGGATAAACATGAAACAGAAAACTTTGGCTACGTTCACATTGCGCTGGCCTGTGACGTCATTGCGTCCTCTACTGCGCATGCAGGACACTTGTGTTGTATGACTGCAGTTCACACAGGAGATCACATACGCAAAAAAAATCCGCGGAAAAATCGGAATTGAGCATCAAGGCCTGCAGTGTGAACGTAGCCTCAGAGAAAGCCAACAAAACCGCGATCGTTACAAGAAGTAGGAAGAAAATAAGTAATGGAGTAAAGTATAGCTAAAAAGTGTACTTAAGTCAGTGCTTCTCAATTATTCTCTGTTACGCCCCCCCTAACAAGAAGAAAACTATTCACGCCCCCCACTCCCCACTGTGACTATCCATCTCTGCATAACATTTTATCCTTATTAACATATAAAGACATATGGTCAAACTTACAAAGAATAACTTTATTAAATCGTGTTTTAAGTCTGCAACAGAAAAGATTTTAAGTGCATCAATGCCTGAAATTTAAAATAAATCCTTGTATAAACAATATTCAGCACGTTTTCGCTGAAAAAACTCTAGCGGTTTATCGGCATGAATGGGGTGTAACGTATGTAAGTGACACGCTAATGTATTTGGCTTCATGCTGTGCGCTGCGAGCATTTTTAGACACACCAAACGCACCGGTCTTTCCTCTTCTCCAACTGTAGTCACAGTGAAGCCAAGTGCTAAATACTTTTTGTCATATTTCCTCGTCTTAGCTTACGGGTGACTTTCTTTTGTCTCATTATCTTTGTCTCTCTCCACTTTTCTTTTCATCCCTGTTAAAAACTTTTTCATGTTGGGGGTTGTTACGTTGAATAACGGAGGCTATAAACAGAACGCAGTCGAAGCTTTCTGTTGACTCAACACTGCTAACCCAGGCAACCCTGTTGTCTTGTAAGTCGTAAAATGTTGCACTGTCGCAAACGTGACAGAAGTAACAATGAGAGCGCCACTGCTGCCTACTGTAGTGGATGCGCAATTACACTTTATACTATTACAGCCCAAAAAAAAAAAGCCTGTTCCCCAGGGTCCCGTACCCCCCTACAAGGTATTGCACCACGTGCCCCAGTATTTGAGAGGCACTGACTTAAAGGAA
>NW_015151814.1:46102-58513 GCF_000732505.1 Cyprinodon variegatus | reverse complement strand
TTAAGTACAGTAACGAAGTATTTGTACTTTGAGCCCTTAATGTTGTGGCGCCCGAAGCAGAATGACACCCAGGGTGGTGTGCCACATTGCCAATATCACCTACTACTATTTAATGTATTTACTGAGTTAAAAGCAGAACCTCCAATCTCCGATGTCATTGACCCATGCCTGACTGTAAAGTTATTTTTCACGCCTCCAAATCGTGTCATTGTCTTTTGCTTCTGGGCTGCATGAGGACTTTCCTGAAGCCTGGGAAAACCACCGGGCTTCCAGATAGGAGGTGATCTGTGGACGGACGTGCTTTGGGAAACTAATTAGTTCGTGACGTGAGCCAATTGCAGCAAAAACCCAAGTATTCGTGAAGGAGATTGCAGCCCGGACGCCCTGAGTGAGGCAGATTTGGGGAAGGAAGGAGGGAGAAGGTTGGGGAAGGAGGAGGGGAAATATTTTGAAGCAAAGGAGTCGGGTGGTTACGAGGGGACAGAGAGCTGGGGACCGACTGTGGGGTCCCATCGAGAGGTCTGGAGTCTGCACCGAACCAGCTTCAGGGATGTAGTCGAACCGGCGTGGAGCTCAGCCCATCCGAGCTCATTATCATGAAGAAGCACTCAGCCAGGGTTGCACCGCTGTCCGCCTGCAACAGTCCGGTGCTGACGCTCACCAAAGTGGAAGGTAGGACCTGATCCCCGCGCTCAGCGCGTCCAAACAGCCGGACAGCTGTATCATTAAAACAGGAATGTATTCAACATAATAGAGGTTATCATTAAACATAAAAAATTAGACTGCGACCACAATATAAGTGCAAGGAATTAACTTTAAATTGTGATTCCCCTTAGATTATCTGATTAATTAAGGATGGTTCCCATTGAGTGTTTTTATCTCTATTAACTCTTGTATTATTATTATTATAGCATGTATTTAATAGTCCTAATGGATGACATTTTTTTTTCTCTGTGTTAAAAACCCTGCAGGTCTGCAGGGAGCATGTTAAGTTATTTCTTTACAGCAGGGATTCCCTCTCATTCTCCCTACCCTTCATCCATCACTGACTGCAAATGAGAAATATACAGAAACATATCACACAGCACAGCAGCTGGGCTGTGAGCTCAAATATTAGGGCTCTGCATAGATGTTATGCCCTTTTTGCTGAGATTAACCCAAGAGAGGTTTGATCTAACAGCGTTTTTGGTCTATGAGCTGCTCAGACCAGCATGGCATACCCTACTTCAGTTTTGCATCCTCTGATTTTCTCTCCTGACCCATGCTTGTGCAATGATGCAGTCTTTGGAAAAATGCTTTAGACAGGAAACAAAATAATGAAAGAAAAAAAGTTCACTGGCTGCTGATTTGACTTTTCCAGAAGTGTTCTGGATCATGTTTAATCAATGGCGTAAGCAGAGACTGCAGTTGCTTGGGGCCCCTGACCTCTTAGGGGCCCCATCACTGACTCCTAGTTATGCAAATGTGGACTAGGACGTCTCTTTGCAGATGTAACGGTGCGAAAAATTCCTATTTTACCCACCTGATGCTAGTATGTCTGACCGGACCGTATATACCTCAACACATTGCAGATTTCAACAGGATGGTGAGCTGTTTAAACACGACACCAATGGCAAAGCAGACAGTGGTACTTTTAATTACTATGTTGATAACTGTATATAGTTCATTAGATGGTTGGTAAAAAATACACTCATATAATATGTTTCAAACCGCAATAAAGATCTTAAAAGAACGATGTATTTGAGTAATTTATTTTTTATAGTATGAACTTAAATTATGGGTAATCCAGAGCATAGATTAAAACTATAACCGTTACGTACAATGTGTTAATGACGATGGGTAGAAATGGATAGAAAATAGATAGAAAGGAAATTAAATAAGAAGAAAAATATAGACAGTTAGAAAATGGTTTGTATTTTAAAACATTAGATGCAGGTGCTTTAGGAATGATCTTTGATCTTTATTGAAGGCATCCTGAATGGTCAACAGTTAATATTTCAGATTATGTACTATATTTTTCTCAATAAAAAAAAATAAATAAATCATGCATCATTCTTCATGTAAGACCATGGCTACAAAGGAAACAAAGTACGTAACCACCCTTTTAAAATCTGTTCAACCTGTTTGTGTGATAATCCTACCTCATCGAAGGGGAGGTAGAAGTGAGGAAGTGATCGATGCGCTGCAAAATGGACTCAACCACAGAGTTTTCAGAACATATTCAGTATCATTTAGTAAACGTCAAATGACCTAAGCTCCCTCAAGAAGTAAAGTCTTCTCTGTCGCTTATTATAAACTGTTTTGTTATTAGTTTTTCTGTTCAATCTGTTATCCTCCTATCACCTCCACCTCCTCTTGCCAAGGTAAAAATAGGGTTTTGCTTATTCATACTACTTATAAACAGTCCATAGCTGATGATCTACCACAACTGCAGTGTCAGCTTAGGATTTGCTTAAATGAGAGGTTTTAGATTTGTTTGGGATGAGTTCACAGTTAGATTCCCGTGGCGTGCCGATGGTTTAATCATCAGAAAATTGTCTTTTTTTTTAGGCATGAATGAATAATATTTGTAATGATAACTATTTAAAGATAAACTGTTTCCAGTGCCTTGCAAAGATACCCATAGTCCTGAATTTGTCACATATTGACCATGAACCTTGTATGTGCTGAAGTCAGATGGGCAATTGCAATGTAATTTTGAATCTGTTTAACTGCAAAAGTACATACATCCAGGCAGTAAGAGGTTAAGGTTTACTATTAATCATGAAGGTGACAGAGCAGAAAAAAGAAGATGACTCCAGTCAGATATTAACAAAATCAATTCTATTACTTACATGAATAGTTTGTGATCAAAAAATAACTACCTAACATCCTTCACTGTGAAACATGGTGGTGGCAGCAGTATCATGTGGTGGGAATCCTTTTCTTCAGCAGGGAAAGGGAAGCTGGGTGTATAGAGTTTTACTATTACATGTAACCTTTTCACTTCTCAGCCTCTAGTGCAGTTATTGTTTTTTCTTCGCCGATTAATACACATCAGCACTCAGCTTTCTGTCTGCGTTAACGCTACTTGAGAAATGCAGTGCTGGGGTCCATAGATGCGGAAATGTCTGACTCCTGTATTCATAATGAATGACCAGCCAAAAGAAGTTTTGGAAGCTCGTTAGATAAAATTAACCAAAAGACACCTGATGAGTTTAGACTTGTGCCTACTAATAGACAGAAAATATCCTTTAGAATAATCACTGCAGCTAGATTTTATGATGGTTATTTTGAAACTCAGTCTGGTGTCAGAATAACTGGGATGTTAGGCTGATGTTGGATAAGCTCCTTCCAACAGTTTCCAAAGAGTTTAGATGTGAACAAAAGCATAGGAGAAATAAACCTTTGGAAGCTTTTATTCAGGGGTGATACTGTATTGTAAACTGGTGAGAAGAGATGTGAACATTCAGCTGCTGCTTTGAAGGAGACAGGAATCACAGGGGGCCATAGCATATCAACATGCAGCCTGTCAGAGTCTCTGTTGCTTATGTAACACCAACCTTAAAAAACAAAAACTCCTTTCTCCTCACTAACAACCTAGAGCCTGCTGACAAGAAGTCCTCTTTTTGTAGTTGGAGGTCTGCAAATAACTTTTTGGTATTTGCCTCTTTTTCTGTGTCTAGTTAACATCCTTACAGATTTATATGTATGAATGTGGCATTGGATTTACAGACACGAAACCAGAGGCAGGGCTCTAATTGGCTGCTTTCAAAATTCATACATCCATACTGTCAGTAATCCTCATCAGCTCCAGGAAAGCAGTAACACCATATATTTTCACCAGAGTTTGAAACAGACGCAAATCAATGTCGACACCACCTCTGGTGGAAAATCATCTTGAAGACAGCAACAAAACAGTCTGGAGAGATCCGTTCTGGGTATATAGTGACATTTCCCCTCACCCTGGGTTTGATTCAGTGACATTGTCTGAAATAGTTACTGCTTGCTCTGTGCAGTCTTTGACAAATTCAATGGCTGGAAGGCTGGGGAGGGTGATTATTGATTTCTTTTTAAATGAAAGAGTGTCCTTGGGGAGTGTCTCTGTTGTTCTTTGGTTGCTAGAGTAGAAGCAGGGGTAAGAAGTTCATATCAGTCCCTTTAATCTCCATAACTTCATTATACAGGCTTTGATAGAGAGCAGGCATCTTGTAAAGGTGATTCAGCGTTCATGAGTCCCAGGGGATGGTGGCCATATTTTACCAGCTGCTATTCTGTCTCCAGGGCACTCTTGTTTTTAGCAAGAGTTACTGTGTATAGTCACATTGCAAATTTGAGAAAATCGTAGGGACTATTATTTCACAGCAGCAAGGTCACCTGTTTTTTTTAATTAGCCTGATTTATTGGATTGAGAGAATCCCTTCAGCTTCAATAACTGCTTAGTTTGTTATTTTCTCAAGTGCTTTAAATGTTTTTAACCTAATCGTGCTCCTTTAAATAGTCTCTTATTTTACAGAAAAGGTTGTGAAAGAGTAGTTATACACTTCTCAATGTTCTTGCTTTTTTTTCTTTTAATTTACATCTAAACGTTCCTCCTAACAAACAAATTTCAATGTCAGACAAATAGATTTGAAAAATGCAAAATTGATTAATGCAAAATGCAGTTTCTAAAGAATGTATTAAGGTAAAATTTGTTGTTTTACTCCCTCTTAAATCACAAATTAATTGCTATTTAGCAACTTTTTTTGGTTAACTGGGTTTAGTTTCATTGCCACAACCAGGCGTGATTCATACAGCCCTTTAGAGTAAAAAAGTCACTTAAATAGAACTTGTTTGAAAACATGAAGTAGGCCAAACAGCAGCTAAGTAATGCACATCCTGTCATGACCTTAAAAAGAATCTTATCAATTAAATCATTGACCTCTATTTATATGGAAACAAATCAACTTTTAATTTTTTGAAACTCCAACGAAAGCAAAATGAAAACAGATTGAAAGAACCTGGAACAATGTTGAACCATCCCAGAATTGTCTGGCTTGCTTAAATTACTCCAAGAAAGCCATACCATGCTGTCAATGAGATCAACCAAAAACTCAAGAAATGCAGACCACACTTATGCTGGTTAAGAACAGTGTTCATTATTTAACTGTAAAAAAAAAGAGACTGGACAAAAATTGTATCTATGGTAGAGTTTTACTTAATCCACTGCTGGAAAATAAGAATATTTGCCTGTTTAAAGTTGTTGAAATAGTGTAATGATTATCACTACAAAGTCTTGTATACAGTCCCTGCTCTATATACGTAGAAGGCACTCCTATCACAGAGTGAATTTGGCTTTTCCCAAAACAAATGAAAAACAACAATAGATTTGAAAACGTTCTTTCGTTTTTTTTTTTTCTAGTTGTATTAGGCAGATCATAGCTTAAATGTATACTGGAGGATTTTTGAGAATTTCTGAAAAGACCCGCCCTCTCCTGCAAAAATGCACATGCACAACGCTGTACCCGCTCCTGAGAGGCAACGCCTATTAAACACGTGCAAGAGCATGGATGAGCCCATTTCTTCTCTTGCACGCTCTGTTTAAAAGTTTCTGTTTACATCGCTCATACAAGTATGCTTTTCAAAGAAGATTTGCAGTTTTTCGACTATGTTAGACTCACCACTGAGTGAAAATGGGGATGAACATGTAGGACGGCCTTACGTAAACATATCACCAGAGTGATTGACAATTAGGAGGACCAATTATTTTTTCATGATCCACCTGGAAAAAGAACATCCTTTACTATACCTTTAAAAGAAGAATGCAAAAACATCTAAGTTTGCATACTTTTAGTGTTATGCTCAAAATTAAAACTTTCATAAAAAGTATAAATTAAAGCTTGTTGAAAGTTTTCTTATCTATATATATACTTATGAACTTATTGTGAATAACAAAAGGTCACTGTGGGGATTACCTTTATTCTTTCCTAAAAAAAACAAAAAAACATTTGTATGTATAATTGCAAAAGGAAGCAAAGCAAAGATTAGAGTATTTTAAAGGTTTTATTTGGCGAAGCCTTTAAATGGTTGTTTGATTGTAATCGAAGTGGACATTAAAGGTAGGAAGGTGCTTGGAAATGGTTCTTGTTACAAATTAAATTTTGAAAGTCAGTGAAACAGGCCTGTTTTGCTTGATATGCATGCAATGAATTCACAATGACAGGGCATAACCTTTTTTAGGAGGCCATGCTTTTTCAAAATTCCTGTACATAACCATTTTAGACTCATTGTTAGTTATTGCAAATGCAGTTGTTGATGCTAAGTTTTGGTAGAGCCGTTATTAGTTTTAGGGTGCTATCACTTCTTCTCAGATGACCATTTAGTTTAATCCATTTAATCTACAATTTTCTCTGATCTCCCTACGGCAGCTTTATGTTATAGTTAGACATTAGCGAGGCTCTGACAAATTCTATAAGCAGTTGATTTGTTTTTACCTACTTAATACCTGAGTATCTTAACTTCAGTAAGATGTTAGCTTTCTTTAAAGAATTTCTTTATTTTTACTCATTAATTCACCAAGGCTAAAGTTAAGTCTGATTCGCACTTAGAGCAAAGCCATACAACTCTGATCTCAAAAACTTCACTATGTTTAATACAAATTTGGCAAATTTTATTTCCTACCTACCGTTCCTAGCTCCTATCCCTTCACCTTTCACATGATCAACAGTAAGCACACTATCCAGGGCAAGAAAGTAGCTCTGGACTGCTTTACTGAATCCAGACAATCCCCAGATGTCATTAGGGGATGGAAACACATGATGATGTGAGTACAGCCTAAAAGAAAGGAACTACAAAAAAACAAGTTACACAAATTTTGTGCATGGCTGTAGCTGTCCCTTATAAAACCCAAAACATATGAAAGTGAGAGCATGTATGCAGAATACATGTGAAAAAAAAAATTTTGTCCTGTCATGCAAAAGATTGTGGGCAACCATATACTCCTAAGTGTCGAATAAGAACTTTCCCTTTGCTAACTGAAGTATCAATAGGAAGCATCCTGCTTCCTCCTTCCTACCTCCCTCCTTCCCACCAGTGTCAAGCACCTAAAAGCACTTATTTAGCAACCGCAAACATATTTCTGCTTTTGCTTAAGAGTCCTCACAGAGTTGCCCAAATTGGATGGACCCCATGTTTTATTAACCCCTCAAAACCCACTGGCCGTTTTAAAGCGTTTACAAATAATAACTCAGAATGCATAAAAATTACACCGGTAAAATGTTTACCTATAGACATGTTAGAGATCGTTGGAAAGCTTAGATTCTCCACAATTCAACCACCAAGTTCATTTCATGGACATAGTGAGCACCAAAGTGCAATTATAGCACCATGTTGAAATGTAGAAAGCAGCCACAACAAGCAAGCATGTCTTTATTACTGCTGTTCAAAAAAGACTTGATTTTAGAGAATAATAATAAAAAAAAAACTCTTGTTTGAACTGATGCAGCTTGGGCTTGATGCAGCTTGGGTGTTTTACTACCCAATTTTCATGTATATATTCAGAAACTAGAAGGTGTTACTGTAGCTTTCAAATAACATATCAGACATGTAATTTGGGCAAGTAACTGAGTTTCTCAGTTATTTGCTTTTCTATTTGAGTATGCAAAGTAGGCGAATTTCCCAGAAATGAGGTGGATATTAAGAGGTTAATTATTCTTGACTTTTATGTAAACAATCACCCAATTCAAACATGTCTTTGATCTAAAGCGTCTCAAGCTCAAATCCTCATGGGCCGGTGTCCTGCAACTTTTAAATGCTCGACTATAAGTTCATTACCAGAGGTTCACTGTGGCTATTGAGGTTATTTACCCATTTAACTCAGGTGTACAGGTAAAGGCCTGCATCTAAAAGTTGCAGGATACTGGCCCTTGAGGGTTTGAGTTTGACAAAACATTTGAGTCAATCATAATGTATTTAAGCTTGATGTATTTGAGGATAGAGGATAATCTAGGTTCAGTGGAATTAACTTTCCACTGAACCTAGATTAATTTTAATTAAAGGTGTTTAAAGGTGTTTTTAAAGAGCTACAATATGAACTTTGTATAATATTTTAAACTGAATTTTACTCAAACAATATAAAACTGTTCCTGTCAGTGGGCTTCATGTGGTAGTAAGAGTACAACAGTTCCTTGGTCAGCCACACTCCCGCAGTGTTGGCCTATTCATTATTTCAATGAGGATGCTGTGGCTAATCTTTTCAATATTGATCTGTCAGGGCGGACTGCTGGGCGTTGTGCCAGTCTTTTAAAGTCCAGGTCCAACCCTATCAATGCACTCCTTTAAGGAACTGCTGGACAGAGTGCTGGATCGTTCAGGCAGGTAAAGTTGGTGTATTTTGATGTTTATGTGGGACCTAATGTAGAGAGAACTATGCTGGTTTTCCTTCTAGGGTAGTATCTACTCAAATAAGAGCAATTTTCTTTGTTCCACACCAGTGAATCTTTGGGGACACACAACATCGACCATTGGCATCTTTATGTCCAGCTGTGTAGGTCAAAGCAGTGACAAACAAAAAGTTTGCTTCCCTGAGAGGAAGTTGCTTCGCCGTCCTTCGAGGCTGAAGGAGAAAGTGATCTAGACTGAAGGCGAGCAGGATCAGTAACACTTGTTCCTCCCTTGTCTGTCCTCTGGGGCCTTTGTCCCCACAGCCCCCGCATTCAGGCCTATCGGCTGGTTGACGCAGCAGGGTGTGTTTTTAGCTCCTGTTATATAGAATCAGACAAGCTTGTCAGAGGATCTTGCTCTGTAGTGTTGAACTGACAGGATGGCCTGACCCGGCTGTCAGAGCCAAGTTTCACAGACTCACTGTCTGTCAGACTCTGACAATACAAAGACAGTGACTGATGAATACCTGAATGTCTCTGCTCTTCTAAAACTACAACTTTTATATGTAATGTTCACAACACAGCATTTTACTGTACGGTGTTTCATATTCTAAATTCAGACTCACCCTGAGACTCTTCTTTACCCTGCATGTATCATAAAACTTAGAAATGACAACCAAACAGACTGACCCTGCGGTGAGGGATTTATTTTTGTCATTTATTTATTGACTGATGCAATGTGACAGCTATGGACAAGTTTGGAGATCATGTAAAATGTTTCCTGATCATCATTTAGAATAATTTACCTGTGAGCTTATACATAGTGAGGTTCAATGCAATTGCCAGTTAGTAAATGACAGTATTACTGTATATTAATACAGTACTGCCACCAAAAAACAAGTCCAGTCTCACAAAATGTAATGAAAGCTTTATAGAAAGGATATTTTATTGTTTTTTTACACTGCCATTAGATGTGTTTTTGGAGGTTTTTCAAGCACCATGATTGTTGATGATAAGGTTTTACTGGATGTTTAAAATGTCAAAGTCAAGAGACTTGTTTAGAATGTAAAAAAAAAAGAAGAGATACACTTGGCTGCAGGGTTGGAAACTTAAACATTAGGAAAATAGTAACTACACACACAGATGTGGAAAAAAGATGAATCTATCAATGGCTACACATTGAAGGTCAAAATTCCTCAGACATAAAACAAGACTTAATGGCAACAACCAATGAGGTTCCACTTTCCACTGCATGCTCATTCAAAGACTTAAAGGTCCCATATTATGCAAAATTCACATAAATTTTTTTTGTAAGGGTCGCATATATGTCCTGAAAGTCTGTGTATGAGATTCCCGAATGAAAAAACCCCTTTAGCCTTTCACTGCCTTTCTCCGCCTCTTAGCTAATGTGTACTCAAAATGCTCAGTTTGAAAAGCATTCCCCTTATGATGTCAAAACGGGAAATAAGCTGCCCAGGGCGGGTTGTAGCAGCACATTGGCCAAGCTATGGCCTTCATCTAATGTATTATTCAGTGTTCATTGGCTGCCTTTACAAACTCTGCCTGCCTGTCATGCTTTTCGGTTGTGGGAGCGCAGCCTTCCGGAGGACGGGTCATGGAAAGCCAAAACAGCTCGCTTTGGAGAAGGCTGAATGAGGACTTTTTTGGTAAAGGCTATCTACCTAATCTGAGAAGAATTTTCCTGCACAATCTGCAAAAACATATGCTGGGGACCTCATTGTTAATATTTGTTATTTTCAAATGTAGCATAACATGGGACTTTAAGGGATCCTTACCTGACATTCAGAATGCTTTTTGCATTCTGTTCTGTGGAGCGATGAACCAAAACTGGAACCCTTTGGTGATATGGATCAACTATATGCTTTGTAGGAATGAAGTGAATGCTGAAAATAACCCTTGCCTACATTGAAACATAGGGTGATGCTTTGGATATGCTATACTTTCACTGCAGCTCAACAGGTTGTTAAAGGGCTGCATAAAATAAAACAAAAATATACTATAAAAATGGAAGTTGGATGCTGTAATACATCTGGTAAAGTGAAAAAAAAAATGTGTTATTTCACCTTTCCCATTCATGAACCTTCACGGATGGGTTCGTCATTGGTTTGCCAACTTGGAGAGGGAGGATTTGCCATTGAACTTCTGGCCAACGAAAAAAACATAATATGTAGCCAACATTTTAAAGAAGAATGTTTTCAAGATGATTTTCATAATAGCAATAGACACAGCACTGGGACTTGATCAACAGCTGATACCGCACCGTGACGTCACAAACCGGTTGGTGGTAGTTGTAATCTTTGACAAACATGGATGTCTCCAGTAAATCACATTCAAATTAAAATTACTCTTAATTAAAACTCTCATATTGAACAGTATGTAATAACATATTTAAAGTTTTTTTCAGAAGTTTGTATTCTGAATATGACCGGAGTTTTCCTTTAATAGCAACAACTCGTACTGGCTCAAGTGTCAAGTAAAATAGATTGACTTTAATAAGAAACTTAAAAACTGTAATTGAGGGAGCCTGGTTAATATTGGCAGGGAGAGTATTTTAGAGTTTTGGAGCAATGGTTGATTGAATCATTCAAGTATTAGGTCCTGGGAAAAAAATTGATTTAGAAAAATGTTTTAGTATTGATCTTACACGTGTAAACATTTGGAAAGCAATGCACCATCTGTTGCTCAGACAATATTGGGTTGAGAGATGTTTAAAAAAATGGCATCATGATGAAAGTTAACTTTCATTTTGATATGGAAATATTTTTAATCAAAGTAGACATAAGAAAAGTTAATCTGCCGTTATTGACTGATAATAAACTTAGAACAAAACTCCTACTCTAAAAAGGAAAAACACCTTGTACCCTTTGTTTTCAACAAAAAAAAAAAAAACAAAAACATTTGTTTGAAAGACATTGTTGTTATCCTAATACAGTGAAAGTAATTGAGAAATGTGTTTACATTTAGACCTTTCAGTGAATTGATTTCATGACATACGCCAAGTAAATGGCCATGGAAGGACCTCGTTTATTTAATTAGAAGAGTGGCAGTCAGGTCCTCAGGTCAGTTCATATTCATCATCCAACTGAGCCAGTAGCAAGACAAGGAGAAGTGTTTCACTGAAGTGTGTACGGGTGATTGATCTGTTTACCTCCTAAATCACTGAAGCTGAGTGCTGCAGTGCACGCTAGCTCTCACAGAGTAGTGACCAAACAGTCAGTTCGACAAAACTCAGGCATAGGTCTATTTCTCCTACTTAACTATGTTGCAGGCCTGATGCTACCTTTACTGCTATTTGTTCTTGCTTTCTGGGAAGGAGGGCGTATTAGAGTTGGATAGATGGAGTGGGTGTTGGCAAGTGCCATATGTTGCAGCTAAGCTCTTGACCTGTCATAACCAAGTTGCGTTATGTGTGAGATCGGACAGCCAGGCAGGGTTCTGCTGGCACGTTTGGGATTTGCAGCTATCAGCAGGAGAGATCTGCACTGCAGAGGCAGTAAGAAGAGGGTGGAGAGCAGACTGTGAGTGAGCCAGGAAGAATGGGCTAATAGCAAAAATAATCTGCCATGGGAGAGTGAGTCATATACAATAAACAGCTTTTAGGGTACAAGCATATTAAAATATTGCTATGAAAACTGACAGTGAGGACATAGGATAAATATTTATCTGTACCTTTTGTCTGAGCGAGCTTAATGCACATGTGTGGGTGAACATGACAGGAAGTTGTTTTTTTTAAAAGTCAGAGGATAGCCAGCAGCGCGTATATAATCTTTCATAACACTCTTTCCTACAAAAGCACTCTTTCCTGTTGGTAGGAAATTACAATTAATTCATAAAAACAATTAAATTTTATAACCACATCATCAAAACAATTTTTTTTAAAATAATGAACGCACTGAATGTCTAGGAATGGTGCAGAATAACAGTATTTGTTTTACTGAAACAAAATAGTATAAACAATTAATTGTTTTATACACCTTAACGGGTCCAAAATAGATAAATATTTATCTGGTTGTGACATTAACATCACAACCAGATGTATATATACACACAC
>NW_015151814.1:0-45798 GCF_000732505.1 Cyprinodon variegatus | reverse complement strand
ATATATATTTATATATATGTGTATATACATTAATCACAATGATCAGCCTGATTTAAATGAAATGAACCAATTAACACACTCACCATAACACAGGGCAGGTGCGACCGGTTCTGATAACGAACTTCGTTGTGTGTTTGAAAAGTGGTGCGCTCTGCTCCTCATCTATACGTTAACAACTGGCAGCCTGCTAGGTAACAGCTTTTTCTGCTCTTTCTACCACAATAACAGTCTACACAAAACATTCCGCCCCCTCATTCATAAAAACTGTAAAATCTGGGACATTTTTGGGGACTGCTTTAGCCTGAAACAGGTGGTCCAAAATGGGGACTTCTGGTCACTGTACTATATATATTCTTGGTGTGACCTTTACAGGATACCTTTGATGATGAGCTGATGAGTATGTTTACAGTACAGTATTTTATTTTCAACTATTTATCTTTTTTGCTGCTGTAACACTAGAATTTCCCCATTGTGGGAAAATTAAGAGATTTTCTATTCTACTATATTCTATACTATGAAGAGACAAGATCACAGTGACAATTTAGAAAGTACATTGTTTTCATGAACATTTACTAATTGTTTCAAATAGCGTTAATCTCTGAGGCTATTTTATTTTATTTTTTTCTATTTTTCTTCGCTCAGCCAGTCTAATCATCCAGCTCCATCACACTAATTAGTTCAGCATCATTCCGTTTTGCTCATCAGCAGTTCACAGCTGATAGAGTATCATTATTCACAGTTGGTGTGAGGGTGAAGTGGAACTAATGTTCTAGCGATATAAAATATAGATTTATATGGTTGTTCTTCACACTGGACTTTCCATAGTTGATTAAAATGACTTTGACTTGATTTTACCAAAAATGCAGTATTCCTCCTTTGAATGGTCTGAACAGGACTTCTCTCTCTTATGACCAGATTTATGAAGTGTAATACAGTGTAATGCAGTTTACCCTAAACTTTCCATTTTAAGATACTGATATGAATTGTGGTGTGTAAGATGTTATAAAAGCTTGTAATAATAAAACATAATCATGTGAAAACCTTTTTCCCTATTCTGTCTTTTTGACGGCCTCCACAGAGGCCTCCACAGAGCAGATTAATTTATACCTCAACCAAATGACACACATGCTGATTTATGATCTAATTCTACATAGGACATTGAAAGAAAATTGATTGGCCAGCTGGATCATCAAACCTAAATTTGCAAGACATTTGTGAATGATATGTGACAAAATGTAAAGGGGCATGCCGTGACTTTTGAGCAGTAATCAGAGAAGCTGCAAATAATATATGATTAATAAGTATGATTGTTTCTGCATGTAGATATTTGTTAATTTTTCGCTACTGTGGTAACTTCAGTATGTTGTTTTGGCTGATCAATATAATTTCTATTGCCATATCACTGTGTCAGCTGGAAATGCCATACTGGGGCCCTGAGCGTGCCTGGGTGGGCTGATTGGATTGGCCCAAGGTTGCATTCGGAAGATTAAGCTATGGTGCATTACGGAGAAGTGATCGGAGCAGCAGGATGTGGGAATGGTTCCCAGAAAAGACAAAAACCGGGCAGCACGGACATGAAATGACCTTCAGGATAAGAATAGAACAAATTAACTCTCATCCTTTTATTTTCCCACTGCTGAGGGGGCTTCTTTGTTAATAATTTCATAGTAAATGCAGACTGAATCATTTATCATTGTTGCAAAATGGCTCTTTGTTCTTGCATGGTTATATTGCAAAGATATGATAGGAATACTGAAACAGTACAGAAGAATTACAATACATTTTATGTTTATTGGTAGCAACAAGTCTAATAAATTCCAAATTGCATTTGAATAAATTTTGTAGCCCATATGAGCCAGAAAAATAGCATTAGAGTTTAAAGGGGGAGTGAATTTGTGATGAAATGAACAGACAAGGTCAAACACAGCCCTTTCAGGGAGAATCAGTCGCTTTATCTGCCATAATGGATGAAATGGTTTGTAGCTAAAGAAAACAAATCACAAAACAAACAGAAAAGACCTGAGTCACTGTTGTTTTGAAGACCAGGCTTAATGATGAGATATTTTCTTCAGCTTAGCTTCACAGGTCACCTATAGGTTGTGTATGTTGAATAGATCAACATTACAGATTGTTGATCTTGTGCCACGAAGCATCATATGTATAATTATTTTAAAGACACAGTCTTGAATAATGTTCATACAGAGGGCGCCCAGTTTTGAATGAAAATACTTTCAATGAGGCAACTGCTTGATTAAGTAATGAAGGTAAATTATCTCTTCATTGTGCATAATAGACACTTTTTTAGCATTGCTCTGATGTAAATTAGAATCACTTTTATCTATATGAATCTAGTTTAACTTCTCAGTATTTCAGTCAGGTGCATTCAGCAGAGATGAATCAGCTAATAGTCTCCTGTGGCGTCCCATCATATATTAAACCATATCAGGGACATACCGCCTTTTAACTTTTTGGAAGGATGCCATAGCAGATTAATGGATCGTATTAAAAAGCTGCTATGAAACAAAACAAATGCCTTTTTTTCCTGTTACTGGTGAAATGCAGTTGATTCACAATCATAAAACATTATCAAGTAATATATACTCAAATATTCCTCACCAAAAGTTTTAGCATTCTCTTCAGTATTTATTTATTTACATTCGCATTGATGGTTAAGATATATACAAATTCATCATTTGCACCAATATGTTAAAAAGATACATAGCCTGTCTTAGGCTGTCCTCAATTTTATATTATTAATTTCATTAGTTTGTTTGCTTACTTTTTTTACATGAAAAAAAAAATCATTTTTATCTATAGTTGAATTTAAAAGTGGAAAACCTGTAAGCTAGTTCAAGGGCTGATGACATAGGAATAACCTTGGTAAGCAGATAAGTGATGCAGCTACCACAGTGTGTGTATTTGGGATTATAGAAACCAGGATTTACTGAAGACATATAGAGGCTGTTAAGTTTTTAACAGGGAAAATAGAAAAGTGAGGAGGCGCTGTGTGAGTGTTTTTGTTGGTTTCTATGAATATACATGCCACCAGCAGCCCTTCTATAGGAGAGGAGATGATCTTGGATTAGATATCAGATCTGTCCTTTTTCGTCCTCTGTTTGGCTGCTGCCTTTCAGGCTGATTCTCATATTTTTAACTCAGACATCTGATTGATTTCCTTCAAGTTCATGTGAAGCACAGCAGTAGTTATTCTCATCTAAATTGTGGAGCAGGAAACTTACAATTTCAGTATTTACTTTTTAGTTGCTAAAGTTATTAGCCTTACTAAAAGTCTGCCGTTTCTTGTAAAAGTCTCACCTTTTTTCATTTAATAAGGTTTTATCTACAAACTAAAGGTGTTTTATTGGAATATCATGTAAACCATCAACATACGGTACTGCATAGTTGTGAAGTAAAAGGAACGGGATGAAGGGTTTTCTTTTTTGGTGGCAAATAAAGGTGGAAGGTCTCAATGTTCATTTATTTTATATTATCCATCCATCTTCTCTCGTTTATTACATAAGGGTCGCAGTGAGGCAAGTGCCTATCTTCAGCAGTCTGTTGGCGTAAGGTGGGGTACAGCCTAGATAGGTTGGCAGTCTGTTGCGGGGCCATTTTGTATCTTGATTGATTCAGACAACCCAAAATTCAATTTATCACTAGAAAAGCACTCAGAGCAGAGGCCACCGCTAAGTAGCTAATTTCTCCTGAGATATTGTAACTTCCACCTTAAGTTAATACCTGTATTTAATGGTAGGTAATCTTTCAAAAATATTGCTGATATTTCCTTGGATTGAGCTGCACCTTTTGTAAAAATGTCATTAAAATCTGTTCATCATTTATTTTATTTAGATGGAAAGAAAATTAAGCTTTTTCATCTAGATGCAAAGCACATGGACAGATTGTTGTTTTTTTTTTTTTTTCCCTGAACACACCATGTTCAGGGAAATGTAGTGGGGCCGGCATAATGCTGCAGGGATGCTTCTTTAGCAAGGAAAGGAAAGCCGATCAGTTTTGATGTAGAGATTAAATAAATACAAGGAAATCTTTGAATAGATTGGAAAAGAGTGGGAATATTCAGCTGAAGAAAACTGAAAATACTTGCGGCTGTGGTAACAACAAGGGGGTTCTACAAAGTTTTCACTCAAGGAAAAATCACCTCCCCAGTTTTCAGACTTTTTTTCTTACTTTTTAATTTTTATATCACTAATAGTCTCTAGTTTGTATTTTTTTTGTCACAAAAAATAATTAATAAAATATTAAGAAGGGGTTTGTTATGAAAGAATGTGAAAAAGTTCCAGTATATACACATTAACAAAAAGTGGGTCAGAAATAACCCAAACTGACCCACTAAAATGGTTTGGTCTTTTATAACCCAAAAAATAGGTTATAATATTCCATCCAAATTATGGATGAATTAACTGCTAATTTGGATAAATTCAACCACACATATTTGTTAATAGACCCTACCCAAATGCTGGGTGAAATTAATAGCAATTTTTGCCATGAAAAGGGGCAATGGACCCAGTATACAGGCGAGACAGACAGTGGGAGGTTTAAAAAAACCTTTAGTGACTAAACAAAACAGACCTGAACAGAAACAGAACAGAACACGGGCTGCTGTGGATCTGCGGACATGCAGCGGCTGCAGGGGGGAATTGGGGCGACACCCATCACTGGCAGTCTGGTTGTGGGAGAAACACAGGTAAATGACCACAATAATCTAACAGAAGATGATTATTTGTGTGAGTCACTTACCTGCTTTAACAGTTCAGTCCATCTTCTCGGGTGAGGCAGGATCCAGTCGATGGACTACCAAATGAGATGTGGCACTGAGCCGCCCAGAGTGTCCCTGATGCAGCAGCCCCAATGAGCAGACAGGAGTCCGAGCCGAACAGACAGGAAAGGAACAGAGACAAGACATGGTACTAGGAGAACTGCGGAACTTTAAACTGGCTCCAACCAAGCCAGGCCTACGGAACCTAAAACTATACCACCCCCTGCTCATACATTGTCTTTTTCTTTTTATTGTTTCACCAGCAACATTTATTTGTTTAATAATAATTTAAATCCCTCATATTGACTCTAACAAATTACAGTACTGTCAAATTGCAATAGACTACCTATATCTATGATGAAATACATGCTAAATTTGGTCATATACCATGCAATAAACCAATAAATGATACTGCAAACTAACGAGGCACCCACATTACAAAAAGGAAGATGTTATGTTAATTATGGAACAATTTCAATCAGTGTTATTAAAACAATGCACAAATGTGTATAACAAGTGAGAACAGCAACAGGCCAAATGTCAAACTGGTACAAAAAGCTTTTCCTTTGGCTCTTAGCTCCACTGAAGGCAAGTATTCTAATTTGAAGAAACTTTACCAGATCATACTCCTCTCCTGGCATTTCATAGACTGCTCTCAGCAGAAATCCCCACAAACGTTCACACTGCTGCTTGTATTTAATGTGTAAGATAAAAGAATGCCTTGAAGGAAACATTGATGGCAGGAGGCAGTGTGTCATGGTCCAAAGGCTGTCCAGCAGTGGTGACAGATGCTTAAGATGCATGTAGATCATAGTATATCTTTCTCTTTCTTTCTCTCTGTATCTATCTCTCTCTTTCTGGACCTGCCTTTGGACCTGTCTGTATGACTTGCTATGAAAATGGTCAGTCAGATGCTCCAACTGTGTGAGCTGATGGTGCATAGGGCATGCAGCTTGGCACAGTCATGGGCGTGGTGTGTTCCCAGGTGGAGCTTGTCTTTTAAGGTGATGAGATTAAAGCACAAACAACCAGGTGCTGGGTCAACCGATGCATGTTGGTTTGATGAATTTGGAAAAACATATTGACCCATAGCATGGATTTCACACACAAAAAAATAACCCAGGTCCCATAAAAATAACCCTACTACCCTAAATATAACTCATAATGGGCGAAGAATGTCATAACCCAGTGTTTGGGTAGATAATGTAACCCAGCATTTTTTATAGTGTGAACTCTTTTCTAAGTTTAGATTTGAGTCATTCCCCAGCCTTTACATATATATATCCTTTCTTTTAGTCTAGGGACTAACATGTTCCTTACCTCCTATGTTTGTCCATCCACAGGAGAAGACCGGACCAGAGAGAATGTGGTGGGCTCCACAGATGCTCAGTCAACCACTGCAGCTGGGACAGAGTCTGGCCCCAGCAGGCGAAGGCTACACTGTTGCATCAGAGTAACAGCCGTGCAGGTGCGGAAGGCCCTGTGGGGGGTCGCGATGGTGATGTGCGTGTGCTCGTCCTGGGCGGGCTCCACCCAGCTGGCCAAGCTGACCTTTAAGCATTTTGATGCCCCCTTCACGCTCACGTGGTTCGCCACCACTTGGAACTGCCTCTTCTTTCCGGTCTACTACATCGGCCATTTGTGCAAGAGTCCGGAGAGGCAGACGCCCAGGCAGAGATTAAGGTTGGGAGATTTGTCATCTCTAGACAAATAGATAAACTTCATGTCAAAAAGGGTTTTGTTTGACCCTTGTTTTAAATCAAAATTTAAACTGAGTGATGTTTGAACCCCTAGAGCAACTTCAGGAAATGAAAGCATGTGTATGCATAGCCTTTCTGGAAAATAGCGTACAGAAACAATTCAGAAAAAAAATTATAGAAATCTGCAAAGTAGATCTACTCAACTCTGATTGTACCTATTTCTGAACAGGGCAGTAAAAACTAGTACCAGTACTGAACCAGCAGTATTAGAAACATATGTATATTTATTTGTGTTTTAGTATCTTGGAATGTACTTTTCTGTGTGTTTTTATTCCTAGTGTGTACAGAACTTTGAATTGTCTTAATATTGAAATGTATCAAATAAACTTGCTTTGCCCTAATATATCTTAAATCAAGCTAATACAGTATTTTGGTCAAAAGTTTCACAGTGTTGATTATTACAGAAGATTAATATTGAAGATTCAAGATGGAGGGTAATTATAATAATTCTAACCATATTCTGTTCTTTCCTGTCTAAGGATCAGTTTTGGAAAAATATCATAATAAAATATCAGAAGTTCTCAAGATAAAATCAACATACCGTATTTTGATTAGTTTTTAGTATTCCTTTATTTAGGTTTTAATCTTGTCACAAATAGTGTACCACTTACGAGTAAAAAATGGACTAACATTAATCATGAGAGACCCCTCATTCCTAATCCACAAAATGTTCTATCAGTCCACCCTTTGAATCTATAACAGCTTTGACTTCTGTGGGAGGTCTGTCCACACTGCTTTGGAGTGTAAACTATATCGACAATAATATCCAAATTTTGACTCTGTGCTTAAGGGACATCCCATTCCTAATCCATAGCGCCTCAATATGATGTTGGTCCACCCTTTACAGCTAATAATAATAATTGAACTTTATTGATCTCACATTGGAGAACTGTACCTCTGCATTTAACCCATCCCTTTGGGGAGCAGTGGGCTGCCCTTGTGCAATTGGGAGCAATTGAGGGTCTAGCTCAGGAACCCAGAGAGTGGAGGCAGTGGGATTCAAACCGGGTACTTGTAACCTTCTTAGAGCACAAGCACACTGCTCTAACACACTAGGCCAACACTCCCCCTAGAATAGCTTCTTCTCTTTTTGGGAGGCTGTCCACAAGGTTAAAGGAATAGTACACCCAAAACATGATTAGCCTTCATTTTCTACTCACCCCCATGCTGAACAAAACTCTGGAGTACTTTTTTGATATCTCAAATGCATCTGGAGATCTGGGAGGCTTCTTGCTGTCTGCTGACATTCAAATAATGGAGGTCTATGGCGCCCGAGACAGAAAGGTCCATAAAAGTCCACAAAAACGTGTCAATATTCATCCATACTGCTCGTCCAATGTAATCCAAGTGTCCTGAGTGGGTAGCATCCAGAATTTACTCGAAACGAAGTCATTTAGAACGTTTTAGAGCCTAAACAGTAGTGTATAGGATTTCCTAATAGCGCCCCCATGCGCGCTCACGATGCTACGGAAGCCGGCAGACCAAACCAGTGCATTCAGCTCGGCAAAGAACTCATGCTCTTCCTCAACACTGAAGTCCTCAGACATTTTTCTTTCGTTGTTTCTCTCTTTGCACAGGTAAACAGCACATTTCTTCTTCTACGCTTGCATTATCGTCAGAGCAGACGCTGAATGAGCACTTTCTTCCGGTTTGGTCTGCCGGCTTCCGTAGAATCGTGAGCGCGCATGGGGGCGCTATTAGGAAATCCTATACACTACTGTTTAGGCTCTAAAACATTCTAAATGACTTCGTTTCGAGTAAATTCTGGATGCTACCCACTCAGGACACTTGGATTACATTGGACGAGCAGTATGGAGGAATATTGACACGTTTTTGTGGACTTTTATGGACCTTTCTGTCTCGGTCACCATAGACCTCCATTATTTGAATGTCAGCAGACAGCAAGAAGCCTCCCAGATCTCCAGATGCATTTGAGATATCAAAAAAGTACTCCAGAGTTTTGTTCAGCATGGGGGTGAGTAGAAAATGAAGGCTAATCATGTTTTGGGTGTACTATTCCTTTAATGAGTGTGTTTCAGGGAATGTTTGACTATTCCTGCTGATGTTGAATGACATGGCCTGGGGTCTCAGTCTCTGCTGTAATTCCTCCCAAAAGTGTCAGGCCTGTGCAGGACAGTCAACTTCGGGTCTTTATGGACCTTGCTTGTGCCCTGATGCACAGTCATATTGGAAGAGGAAGGAGCCAGCTCCTAACTGTTCTCACTAAATTGGGAGAATGGTATTGTCAAAAATGTCTTGGTGTAATAAAACATTCAGAATTCCTTTCACTGGAATTAAGGGGCCAATTGCAAACTCCAGATAACTTGTCTCATCTGCTCTGGAATTCATTGGCGGTGCGTTTTACACCACTGCATCCGACACCTTGCATTGCAGCTGGTGATGGATGGCTTGGATGCAGTTGCTGGACCATGGAAACCTATTCCATGAATCTCTCTGTTCGTGAGCTAATCTAAAGGCCACGTAAGTTTTGAAGTGTGTAGCCACTGACTCTGCAGAAAGTTGCCGACCTTTTCACACTACAGTATACGCTTCAGCATCTTTTGACCCTGCTCTGCCCGTTAACATGGGGCTGCAGTCATTCCAAAACACTTCCATTTTCTTTTGATACAGCTGACATTTGGCTGTGGATTAAAATGAGGACATTTCCTGACTGGATCTGTTATACGGGTGGGATCCAAGTTCCACAGTGGAATTGCCTGAGCTTCTCAGAGTAACCCATTCTATCACAGATACTTCTAACAACAGTCTGCATACCTAAGTGCTTGATTTTATACACCTGTGGCCATGGAAGTGATTGGAACAGCTGATTCCAATGATTTGGATGGGTGAGCAAATTCTTTTAGGAATATGCTGAAGAAGATTCTCAGTCATCCAGGTCATAGTCATTCCGTAAAAGTTTAAAAACAATCCACTGGACTTGGTTTCCAAGGTTTGAAGACATTTCGCTTCCCCTCCAGGAAGCTTTCTCAACTGACATTTGAATTGAGGTGTATTTGTTTGGTCACACTTTAATGTTGGACAGTAAGGTCCAGCTCACAGATACTATCATTCATCCTGAAGATTTTGTTTTAGGTTGATGATTCTGTTCTCTTACCCTAGTCCACTCCAAACTATCAGGTTGAGTGGAGGTTTTGGAGGACCCAAATGCAGAGACGGAAGAAGGCAGAGATGAGTTTTGCTGATTAAATAATGATCCAAAGGGCAAGAGAAGCAAAAGTCCACAAACAAAATACAGAAAGCCAAAATCCAGGAGTCAGGGGAAAAAACACATGAGGGGTAAAGAAACAACAAGGAACCAGCAAACAGTAACTGAAGAGGAGGAGTATAAATCAGCAGATTGGGAGCAGGTGTGGACAGAAGAATCTAGAAGGGAGCTAGGAGAAGGAGACTGACATAAGAGGGCAACAGAGGGCAAACAAGAAATACATTAAAAAAAACTCAAATACAACCAAAAATTAGAATAACACAAGATGGAAATAAAACCAATAAAGTAGAAAACACAGAAAAACATGAATAAAAGTGTAACTGAAAACTCAAAAAGAAAACTTAAACAGAACCAAAAAGTGTAGAATCATGACACAAACTAGTTCAGCTGTGTCTCTAAGGGCCCTACTTTGTGCTTTTGAATACAGTCGTTATTTATGAAATAGTCCAAGTTATTTTAATACACGGAAGCATTTAAGCATTGCAGCCACTACTCTGCCTATCAAAAACACCAAAAACCATGTTTACTAAGGTGCAAACTCAGAAAACAGCCTTTCACCAGAATCCACACCAAACTGTAGATTTGACATAATGCAGTCTTAGAAGTTCATTTCCCCTGGCAGCTGCCAAAGTCAGACTTGTCCATGGGAAAGCGAGGCAGGGAAGTCTGACTCATCACTTTCACAATATGTTGATCAGTTTGAATGATAAGATAAAATTGTATTTTTTAAAGAAAGTAAGAATTGTTGGGTACCACAGGGTTATTAACAAATATGTTGCTATGACCTTTTTTCTTCAAAACTTCTATCACACAAACTTTCCATCTGTTTCATTATGAAAAGTGAAATAGACAAATCTCAGTTTAACAGTCTAAAGTGTTGGGTGAAGCAAGCATTTCTGCATCTGATCTGATGACAAAGGACTGAAAGGTTTACAGTGAAATTTAAGGCATATTAGGACGAAAACCCAGAGATAATAAAAAGTGAGGGATTGCAGGAGGCTTAGGGGCCGCAGGTGTTTTCTCCTTTATTGTCCTCATATTCTGATTTTAATTCATCTTATCTGGTATTACCTCTTTGTGTACAGCACTCTGAGAAAAAAAGCATAAACCTAAAGTTAATTATTGTTGCTAAAGGTTTCTCTGAATTACTTCTTGGAAATATACTTAATGCAATCATGTCTTCCTGTTTTTTTTTTTTTCAATTAAACTGACATAAGCAAGCTTTTTCCACAGAGCTTTGTCATCTGTGCCATTTTTTGTTTATAAAAAAAAACAAATAAAACTTGCTTTAAATTGGTTTCCATAAATCTTAAAATATGAAACTTGCTACCTAATATGAGACATAACTATGAGACACAAACTCCCACCAGAAGTTTTTGTAAAGTTAAAAACAGGCTTTTCCTCAGGCAAAGACCATTAGTATGGTAAGAGAACAGTATGCCATCTTAAAAAACACCACCCTTTAACTCTATGGCTACCTTCACACTGCAGCTTGAAGTGACCCCGATCCGATTTTTTGGCTCATATGTGACCTGGATCTGATCTTTTCATGGCAGTATGAACAACACAGATCCATTTTTTTCCAATGCGACCCAGGCCGCTTGGCTATGTGCTCCTGAATCAGATATGAATCTGATCTTTTCACTTTCACTGATCTTTTCGACCTGTGTCTGAACGCCTAGGTCGCATTCATCCGACCTGGATGCCATTAAAATCCGACAAAGGTCACTATTCTGGGTCTTGTTATGAAGAAGCTGCACGAAAAACACCAACCATGGCAGACGATGATGCGGAGGGCAGTATTTATGTTTAACCATCTTGAAAAGATTGTGTTTTTATGGTTGGGAAAGATCGCTAGATGCGCACTACCATCCATGTTTACTTCCGTAAACACAGAGCACCCTGGCCTGTGATGTAATTGCGTCCTCTACTGCGCATGTGGGACACTTGCGTTGTATGACTGCAGTTCACACAGGAGATTACATACAAGTCGCATATATTTGGAAATGTGAATGGCAACGCAAAAAAAAAAACGGATTTCACAAAACATCAGAATCGAGCATCAAGGCCTGCAGTGTGAACGTAGCCATAGAGTCAAAGGGTGGATGGTAGACACCTGGCTTCACTCACAGGCCAATAATCTCTATCCAATCAGCTTTTGTGGGCTTTTCTGGGCACCGTTTCATTCACAACTGTCCCATCAACGAGGAATCAGATATTCAATATTTTTCAATATTAATCCCAGGGTAAAATTACTTTTGTTACATTACTCTATATGTAATAGAGTGACTATAGTACCAGTTTGATATAACACAATTTCATGCAATATATATAATTAGGGGTTCCCCGCTCCATCTTGCCATCAGTTTGGGGGTCCTTGGCCTGGAAAACGTTGAAGACCCCAGTTTTAGTAAATTCATGCACTTAATCTTTTTAGTCTGATATGACATAACTTCTGCTGCACTAATACAGTGTTCTTCATTGCATTTCTTCACAGGGAGTGCTGCAGGTTTTTTGGGGATGAGGGACTGACCCCGAAAGTGTTCTTCACCAAGGTAGCTCCATTTGGCCTGCTGTGGATCCTCACCAACTACCTGTACCTGCAGGCCCTCAGGAAGATTAACACCACAGATGTTTCTGCACTTTTCTGCTGTAACAAGGCCTTCGTGTTTCTGCTATCTTGGATTGTACTCAGAGACCGCTTTATGGGGGTCAGGGTGAGTATTCGAAACATCAAATCTGTGCTTCTTTATTGAAAAAACACAATTGTGTCTGTACAGTAGATAACTGGAAAAGAAGGAAGCTGCAAAGGTTTAAAATTTTCATATTAATATACTGAAAGTGTCTCCTTTTCATGTAAGGAGTAATACACAAAACCCCCCAAAATGCCTGAACTACTTTTAGAACAGCATCCAGGAGGTTATGTGTAAATCCCTCGTCTTTTGGAATCTACTGAATCGGGTGATTCTTATCTTTTAATTCAGTGGTTTCTTGTCTTCATCTTGCATAGTAATGGTTCCTCCTGATACACAATTTTGACAAAGCCATTATCTGTGTAGACAAAAATAGAAAAAGAAGTTGATTTATTTAATTTATGATTAACATAGACAAAGATGTTCCTCCAAAATAAATCTATTCGAGGACTTTCATCACATCAAGCAATTTTCCAGATTCTTTACTTTTATTTATCACATTTTCATCATTTAGGCTAAAAGCTGTTGGGGAAATATGTTGCTCATTATACGTTTCTTTTTTAAATTCTAATCTGTAACATTTAAGCATGCAGATAATTAAACAATTTGAATATGAAAGATACAATTTGTAAATATAAAGAGCAGTTTTCAGAGGCCGTTTTTCATTAATGAGAAAAGAAATATCTGCTATTTAAACCAACAAGCCCCTTGTGCGAAAATATAATTGCCCTTTTGTTAAGTCATGGATTAACATTTCTAATTTGGACCAAGGTTGATTTGCTGTCTGAATTATATTATTAAGAGATGATTTACCTTTGTAGAACTGTGATGATGACAATGTAGGATAAAGATTGGAGAGATTAACATGTCCCAAACTAATTCATCAACATCTGCAGCCTTAAAAAGTTTTTCAGGGGCATTTCGAATGCTTTGGGATTCCAGAAAACTACAGTGAGATTATTAATACAAATGAAGAAAGCCTGAAACTGTATTAAAGTATCCATGGAACGGTCAGTCTATAAAACAACAGCTAAAGCACTGCAAGACTCACCTGTTATAGTTACGGTCAGCATTAATCATTTAGCAGTTATGAAGAGAAAAAAATGGCATTTTAAAATGAAATCCACTGCTGCCCAGTTTCCCTACACCATCCGTTCCATCAGCTTATTTGCACATCCAGATACACATTCGGGTCGCCCCTCGATTTTACTTTGTAAAAAAGACATAGAGACAATAGTAAGTGTTCTAAACTATAATGTGTTAAGGGTTAATAATGTATTTCAAGAGATAATAAATGCATTAAAATCCATTCTGTTTTATCACTCATCTGTACTGGAAATGGGATCCTATGCTTCTTCCAGGATCTAACATTTTCAGTTTTTGATTTAAACATTAATCTTGTCTTTCTGAGTTTATTTTTTTCCTTTTGTATTAACATTATTGTATATAGTGTGTAATCTAAAGAAAGAAACAAATAAAATGCAGATAAACATGTTTAATCGTATTTTGCCAGACTACTGTACTCTGAGCATGTCCGATGATGATGTCAGACAAGCTGTTTAATGGAGAAAATGTAAAAAGCATCACATTGTCTCAAACACAAATCATAAAAAAATGTTTGAGTGTGTGATTTAGCACTCTTTAGTGATTTAAAGATGGAAATAAGCACTTTTAGTAACATTTAGTGACCTGGATGAATATCTGCTTGCACATGTTCAAATGAGCTGATGGTACGGATCGTTCTTCCGTTACGGATCGGGTAGTGACACTCAGGAAGAACAAAAAGACCAGACTTAGTTGGTGAAATATTGACAACATGCTTATCACGTTGATGTCTGTATTTATCGTAATTATCTGAAACATTTCTGAAAAACAAGAAATATGTAATTGAGTGAATACTTACAGAATTGTGCATTGACTTTGTGGCAAGAGAGTTTAGCCTTTACTGTTTCCATTAGCATTACAAGTAAAGGGACCACGAGATAAAGGGGATGACCTTCAGCAGCTATAGGCTTTTGTTTGTGCCTCTCATGATTTGTAGAAAAAAAGTTGGATACAGTTTATCTTGCTGTTCATGGTCAGCAGTAGTAGACAACAGAGTTCGTTTGACAGCATCTTCAATCACCAATGATTGGCTCTAATTCAATCATGTGTTTCCATTACCAGAAGAGACAAGCGGAGAATGAAAGGTTGAAGGTTGAAGCATGCTCTTCTCCTTTTCCACTGCACACCTCTGGTTTGTTTACCTCTGCAGTTCTCTTGCAGTCTGCAGCAAAAACAGAAAGACCAACATGTCATTTCCTCACTGTATCCGACTCCCCGCTGCCATGATTCGTAATGAAAAACATCAGAAAGTGACAGCAACAGTTAGAATGGTGTTAGTCTGCCTCTTGTACCCCCTCACTTTGTTGCTTGATGGTGGGGACTGCAGTGTGTGGAAGTCTGCGGCAGTGCAGAAGGATCTATTATAGAAAAAAGAGAAAGATGAGCTATTCTAAAGTGGTATGTGAAACAGGTGTTAGTGATGTTTTAGTGTTGTGGTGCTGCTTAAGATGTTACCAAAGCTTCTTGAATTTGTTTGGTGGCAACAATAGAGCCACATATCATTGTTCTTATTTCAGGATTCAACATTCAGAAACTTTTATGTTCTTTAATAACTTTTGGATTTATGTTAAATAATGGGAATGTGTCCCAATACAACTTTTTTATTCCTAATATTGCATATTTGAGTGTATACTGATACTGATATTGGTAAATGGCATGTACTTATATAACGCCTTTTTTCAAGTCAGGAGACTTGACCAAAGCGCTTTACACTACATTCATTCACCCATTCACGCGCACACTCACACACTGATGGTGGCAAGCTACATTGTAGCCACAGCTTTCCTAGGGCTTACTGACAGAAGCGGGGCTGCCGTACACCTCTGACCACCATCAGTTGACAATGTAGGTGAAGTGTCTTGCCCAAGGACTCAATGACACTGAAAGTCGGAGCCGGGGCTTGAACCGTCAATCCTTCGATTTCAGGGCAAACTCCAACATCCAACGCCACTGTCGATATTGACCCAAAGTACTTATACATACTTCCATTACCATTCTGTAGGCAGACGTTAGCAAAGTCTTGATTAAATGATATACTCAAACAGAAATCAATAGTTAATAAAAGCAGGTATAAGAACAACAGATCAATTTATTTATATATATGGTTTACAGCGAAGAGTTTTTATTAGCATGTTAATATCGAAGATTTTAGATACAGGCTGATATATTCAGATAATTGATTGTTGCTGATATTATCAGATTGGGGTATTGCCAAAACGTGTTTATATATACTTTTAAAGCAAAAAAACAAAAGTTGACCTTTTAACAGGTTTTGCATATCTGGATGCAAACACTTATGTTCTCACAAAAGATGAGGAAAAGATCTCCGAATCACATTAGATTGCACTTATGATCTTTGCTTCCACAGTTTGTGCTCTTGAGATTGTCCAAATGCAAGGACTTTGCTTTTGTTATGATAATATGTCTGAAACATTTTATGAAATTTAAATTGCCTTTTTATTAAACGTCTTTCCTGTAAGCTTATAACTTATGTTTCCCTTTTAGACGAAGTACAGGTCTCAAACCTTGAAGGAATACAATGTTCCAGACGATGATATTCCAATCCGGCATGTTATGAATCCTCTGTCCTCTCAGGAATTAAACAAAGGCTTTCGAGAAAATAGGAGAATCTGTTTTTCCTAACAGCGATGTGATGTAGACATGCAAAAATCACTATGTGGGTGAGAGCTGAGTCAGACTGAGGAAGAGATGGTTTCAAGAAAGAGTTTCTGCATTCTGAGGAATGACTAAACATCTAACTTTGGCTGAAAGACACCAACATTACTCTGTTGGGACTCCTCTACTGAAGAGACAGAGATTATTGTATAAATACTGTTATCAGCCAAAGAAAATTTGAGCCTTTATGAGAATCCTCTGAGAATTCCTCTTAAAGACTCAAATTTAATGCTTGTTTGTTTCTTTGTATTAAATTAAATATTGAAGATTTTTTAAGTACTAAAATGATCTTTGGTGCATATTGATGCTCATCGATGCAAAGTAAGCTTTAGTCAAACAGTCCAACAATCCCATTTCTCTACACTATTTACTATAGATTTCTTTACATTTAATCCAGTCAGGATTTTATTTTATTGAAAAATAAAAAATACTGGATAACTTGGAGGATTAAAGGAAAGGATACATGGTCCTTTTAACTACTTCATAAATGAAGTTTGGAAAGGTTTAATTTTGGGGGCATGTCTCTACCAATATTGAAAATCAAAAACCTCACATTTTTAATTCTACTTTGCAAAACAGTTAAAGCTCAGTCAGATTGGAAGGAGAATGAATCTGAATAGCAAGTACAGGTCGTGCCAAGACTGTTTAATTGAATTTCTGTCCAATTTTGAGACATGAATACTTCTTCTAAACAACTGGTGTCCATCTCCAGTGGTGACTACTGTAGGTGAGGCACGCCCTAAACATAATGCCAGAAATACACAGGATAACTAACCATCACTCTTCAGGTCAACTTACTGAGACCAGTCGACCTCAGATGGGTATTTTTGGAATGTGAGAGAGCAAGCAGGTGTTTGAACCCTTAGAATTAATGGCTTCTAAGCTTCTGTGGCACCATGCATCCTCACTGATGCCTCAGTTTTGAGATTTTGATCTTCTTTCACTTCACAACTTCCCTCTTCTTTCTTTGGGTTGTCAAATAAAACAATCGTATTAAAACATCCTGTGGTTTGCATTTCTAACCAAAGGTCAAAGGAGTCCATCTGCTTGCACTCATTGCTCTCACGTATAGCCAAATCTAAAACAGTTTTTTACCGGTATGGATGAGGTCTCGACTCTATAAGCTCTTAACACTTCACTTGTGCTGAAACCTTTCTCATGGCTGCTGATCCTGCAGGCAAAGTGGCATTTACTAAAGTGAAACGTGCTGCTGTGACTGACAGGCAGCCTGCAGTGCGGAAATAGCAATTCTGCCAAAAAGAAAAAAAAAGTGTTTCTGGGCTATGGCCAAGCAAAAACACACAGTTCATTTATCTTCCTGACACCCTCCTAATGCAAGAGCTAATCCACTCAGCTGGTATGCAACCACGTGCGCAACGCTGACGCCTCTGGTCGTATCGTCTCAGTCTGAAAACAAAACATCACAGGCAGAAATGAGGGATGCTGATTGGGGTACATCCAGGACGACTGCAAGCGTTATGAAACAGATGATCTCCTGTCATCTTGCAGGCATCTTAATCATAAAGGCGAGGAGTGAAGGAAATATATGGGGACTGCTGGATCAGGGCGGTGTGTGTGGTTTGTTCACGATGGCAGCGTAAAAGGAATAAATGTCAGCCATTTAAAAGCTCTTGGAAAGTAAACCTGAGAATCTGTGAAGCGTGACGGTTAGGATTTAGGAAAATAGGATCCAAAAATGAGATGCCTGCTGAAAAGAAGCAAGAACTCAGACATTAATTATAGCTTTTACAAACCCAATTTTATATATGCCTTAGATTGCTTCTCTCAGAGACAAAAATGATTTATGAAAGTTACAATAGTGGTACCACAGACAACAGTAACAGACTTCGATTCTTACTCAGCAAAGATAAGGTGTTGCCCATCCATCACTAACTGCTGTTCTTTTACTTCACAGATAGTAGCAGCTATCTTGGCCATAGCTGGCATCGTCATGATGACCTATGCTGATGGGTTTCACAGCCACTCAGTCATCGGCATTACTCTGGTCGTGGCGTCTGCTTCAATGTCAGCACTCTACAAGGTAAGCTATCTGTTTTCATTCAATCAAATAGCACAGTATTACCATTTCTAATAGAATTTTGTGATATTTGGGTCCCAGAGAAGTAAAAAATTAAAAAAGAAAAAGCTTTGTTATGTTTCCAATCTGGCTTATATATGGAGTCCTTTTTGGTTTGGTATCAGGTTGCAGATTTTTTTTTTTAACTCTTTGTTAAAAATAAATGAATAAAATTCCAAAAAATCCGATTGTAATCCATGTATATGAATTTGTGGTAAAACAGAGGCCCAATGTTAAGTATGGATCCATGATACTGTGGACACATTTCTTTTTAAAAAGCCCCTAAACCTTTGTTTATGTGGGAATTTTTAGAAAAAAAACATAAGACTTTAAAGAATATCTAACAGACTCTACCTCAGTCTTTATTTCAGCAGAATAAGGAATCTAAAGATATAACAAAATCAACAAAGATCTTTCTACACAATATACATGTACAGTAATTGCTCTAACATGGCATCTCAGGTTGAACACCTAAGCTGTAGGGTGCATAAGGATTAAAACAGGCTGATTTAGAGCGATTATCCAATAGAAAAGGTGAAACATTCCTCCATATGTAGTTTTCAAATAATATTTTCTTCACTGAGTATTTGCAACAAATTAATAATTATACAGATAGATGATACAGATATTTTTGATTTATGCCCAATTTGAACATCTGAACATCTGAAGCATGGTCTGAGCTATGTTATTCCACGCCACAATGCAAGAGGGACAATCAAGAACTAGAGTTGGGTCTAGATACACCCTAGGCAGTGAGGAAGTGGAAAAAAAGCAAGGGGCAAGTTTGGAGGGACATGAGGGAGAAAAAGAGCCGGGATTCACGTGGGAAAAAGGCTCCCATTGTTCTCGCGCTCCTTGCTTCTGTAGCTGGTCCATCTTCACGAGCCTTAATAGGATTTGCAGCAATGGCAGATCAGGCTTGTTTATGCTCAGAAACCAGGTCGTCTGCGTGTGTGTCGCAGTTAATGCAGATATGCCCCCTACCCTTCCGCAAACACTCCGCTGCACCTCTCCTAAATTGTAGGTACCCTAACCCTAACATCCTGATCTCTCCTCTCTTGTATTTTCAGGTGCTTTTCAAGATGGTCCTGGGCAGTGCCAAATTTGGAGAAGCTGCACTCTTCCTGAGCATTGTAGGAAGTGCCAACGTTGTCTTCATCAGCTTCGTGCCAGTTATCCTGTATTTCACTCATGTGGAGTACATAGGCTCACTTGCAGATATCCCCTGGGCCTACCTCTGTGGAGTTGCAGCCTTGCTTTTCGGTATATGAACAGGGACAGGAATTTTTGCTGCAAAACTATGGGTTCTCATTGACATTCTAAATGTGTAACATATTTGTTATATTTTATCTCCACAGCTTTTAACATCCTAGTGAACTTTGGCATTGCAATAACCTACCCAACATTAATTTCCATTGGCATTGTCCTAAGTGTCCCTGTGAACGCAAGTAAGTGTCATAACCTTGCTTCCAGCACTGAATATACAGGTGTGGTCATGTTAGAGACTTAGACATGGACAATCTTCATTGTTATGTTGTATACACACAGTTTATACAACGAAATTTTATTAAATATGGCTTACAACCATGTACTGATGTTGCAGTTTGAGCAAGATAGACATTATGAATATAAAGCAGCAATGATCAGAATGTATCAATGTACAGTAGGAGAAAAGGAAACCAGTTTAAGTCATGGTGTAAGAGGGAATTAATATTAAAACGTTCAGTGCAATGCAGTGCAAAATGAATATGCTGCAAAATGCAGTGGAACGTTGAGTTGTGTCAAGTGCAGCAACATTGGTAATGCAAAATATTTTTGTGTGATGCAGAGTTCAGTTTAGGGTTAAACAGGGACAAACAGTCTGATTGTAGCGGAGAAAGCTGTTGCAGAACCTGCTGGTCTGAAAGTGGATGCTGCAAAGCCTCTTCCCAGAGAGCAGCAGGGAGAGCAGTCCATGATGGGGACGTTTCAGGATCTCTGGGAATTAAATGATGCATTTTTTAGATATGAGGAGCTAAAGGAGGTCTCACAACTGGTGGATATTTGTGCTACATGTCAGACATCCAGCGCTGATTGTGAAAGACGATTTGGTTAAATGAATCATATCAAAGCAACATCCAGAAATTGTCTTGCAGTGGCATTTTTGGAAAACCACTAGAGAGATCAGAAGGACAGATATGAAAAGTAGATCAAATTTAAGTCAGATTTTTTTTACATGTGTTACGATTCTTTATTCACTTATATATATTGTAAAATGCTTATACTCTAATATAAGTTATGTTAGTAGAAATGCTAAAAAAAAAATTGCAATTAAATAGTTACAGTAATGTATACTGTATCACAAGTTTCTGCACACATTTCATTGTGCAAAATTGGAATTTTTAATGTAACCAAAAGTTATGTTTGAAAGGGGTGATGTGGGGTGTACCCGGCACTCTGGCCAAAACATGACTATTAAATATAGCATACTACACATCATGAACAATAGGTTTTTTTGTTATTAAGTGGACCAAATTACTTAAATTAAAATTAAACTAATGGAAATTCTCTCTGTATTCTGTTATTCTTTTGATAAGCCTTGTAAGTTGCTCTGAAAGCTGTATCGTCTCAGCGTGCACATTAAAGACACATTTAAAATTAGAGGAAACATTATTGGGGAGTAATCTGGGGCTTATATTTTGGGATTTATAGGTTTCCTTTAACACAACATAAAAATCTACCATTTAAAAATTTAATAAAAGACAGCATTAATTAAAACGATCGTGTTATGTAGTTTCCAGTGTGTGTTTGCTCACGTTCATAATGGTTTTAAAAAAAGATATTCAAGCAACTGAACATTTCTTCTGTTTTTTTCCCTTTGGTTTCTTTAAATGTTTCAGATCATCAAAATAAATTAAATTTTGGAAGTTTTTTAGATAATTAAGAGATAAAGGATTTAAATCAGCCGGGTCCTAATTGACAATTTAAATCAGCCGGGTCCTAATTGATAAAGTAAAAGCCCCCCTATCTAATGACTGGCTGTGCCATCCTGTCTGTAATCTGACATCTGCCATCAAACAGTAAATGGTAATTCGTCTTTTATCACTGGGGATGTCTGACCCTTAACTCTTATTTGCTGAATTCGGACAAACTGTTGGTGTTACACCTTGAAAAGTCTCATCATATCCATCTGATTTAAGTTTAGACTTTGATTAGGCCTCTTAAAAAGCTTCATTTTCTTTGTTGATTATTTTCTTTGTTTATTTAGAAGAAATTGATTTTTCAAATTAGGCCAAGTTTTTTTTTTTTTTATGTTTATTAATGCAGGATCTCATCATTTTTAAACAGAATTTTGTATTTGCTCAGATTTATTTTGGCTGGTAATAAAGGCAGGAAAGAGGATTCTGTGCTGGAAGATATGTCCAACGGCTGCTTGTGTATTTCTGAAACGTGTGCATACGTCAGTGCCCCCTGCTTCGCAAAAGGTCTCTACGCAGGAAATGCCTCCACCGGTAATTTTGATTTAGAATGGTTTTGACAGCATAAGCAAAAATGCTATCCACTAAGCAGAGAATATATTTATCGGACACTGACTAAAAGCACGTCGACTAAAACCTGTCTCCATACAAGTAAAAATCGCATTCATTCAAATTTATCTGTCCATCAAAACTCAATTTTAGGGCATCCATGCTTAAGAATTATGAAAACATCAAAAATATCTTTAAAAGTACCATTTTCCTTCATATTTTAATCTGTTTCATTATCATTGTGCGAGAGCTTTGGGGCGATGCACGCTCCTGCGGCAGGGAAAGCAATTCTCAGCAGGCAGGTATTTCTTTGCATAACACCAGCGTGAGTTATATTTGCAATCTGTTGGTATAATTTACAGAAATTCTGTACTTAATACAGAATTACAGGTAATTTACCTGTCCAGCACAGAGTTCAGTGACCAAAGCATCTGTTTTTTAGCCCCTTTTGCCTCCGTCAGGTCACGCCATCTGTTAAAAGAATCTCCTAAACCTACACTTCTCTCCTACTTTCTCTCCTCTTTTCAACCCCCTTTAAAAAAAAAGGCTAAATTTTCCAGTTAGGTTTGTCATGATTGTTTTCGGACATTGATGCTCCAGTTTACACGAAAGAGTGAACAAACAGCTAAAAAAAAAGCAGCAGCAGCAAACAAACATAGGAGTACTTCTTTGTGCCTCAACGTTATGGGGGACCGCTAGCCAAACATGGCACAAGTTACGCTTGGAGCCTACATATATAACGTACTGGGGGCATGTATGCAAAATGCTGATTGACAAACAATCCAATTTCGACATGTAGGCCTCACCACGGCCAGAATTTATGGATTTAACAAGTTTTTGGGAGGCTGGTCCATAAGTGCAAGAATGCCAGTCATCAATTAATTAATTTTAGATAAATCTGGACACTTAATTCTACAAAAAAAAAAAAAAAATCCTCTTTAATACCTTTGAAGTTTTTTAAGGGGTGTAAATACTTTCTTAGGATCCAATATTAATACACCCTAGTTTTGTTTTGCAGTGGTTGACCTCTACACCTGTGACATCAAATTCAACACGGTGCGCCTCATTGCTGTGTTCATCATCTGCTTGGGTTTCCTCATGCTGCTGCTACCGGAGGACTGGGACCAGTGTATCATCCGGCTCACTACGAGGCTGCGCAAAAGAGACGACCCGGCTGAGGCTGCCGCTGAAACAAATGCCAATGGTGGCCTCAACTGGAGAGGAAGAGGCAGGACCTCCCTGTCAACATACGCACGTTGACTCCATCATAACCAAAGTGGGGACATTAAGACATCTGACCTGGCTAGGGGCCTACATTGAGCTTTGCAAAGCTGGTATTGGTTGGGACCGATATCAGAATATTTATCAAAGGGCGAGAGATGCAAGAGGCTTAGATTGTATAAGATATGATCACATTCTCATGGCTTTCTTTCTTTAAAAGTTTTCAGATCTGACTAAAGTTTCACCATTTCTTACCCTTTAAATTGTTCTGTTGTTTATCATATCCTGAGAAGACTTACCAGCTTGCCTGATCAATTCCAGTAACAAGAGAAATGAAAGCGGTGCATTTACTCGCACTGATCCAAAGAAAAATGGCTGAGAACAAAGGAAAGCCCATCAGTTTCCATCTTACGATGAAAACATGCCTTTTCTCTGCTCTACATAGCTTGACTGGCCAGGGACTTGTGGGCCTGATGGGCTCTTTTGGTGTAAAAAGGATCAAAGTAACAATCAAAGCTAAAAACCCATATTTTTGAACCCCCCCCACAATGTGTGTTTTCATAAGGCTACACATCTACAGTCTTTACTGGCATCATAAGGCCATTATGGGATAATAATGGCCTTTTTTATTGGTAATTGGAGAAATTTCTCCAATTTCTCCAACAACAAACATTCTCCTGTATTTATTAATGATTTATTGTGATAGACAAACAAGAACTTGAGCAAAAATTGTAAAGTGGAAGGAAAAGGGTAATGGGTTTCAATTTAATCTAAAAAGTGCGGAGTGTATTTGTGTTAAGATGTCCTTTGATTCAAAACTGTACAATTCTTGTTCAAGTCTTTCCAAAATACCAAGACTAAGTGAACCAGGCTGGACGCTTAATGTCTTTGAAGGTTTATTGCCAAAGATCATCGATTCTGAATATAACATATAAACATCCCTAACCTGAGCTGTTCCACTGTAGCCTTGTTGTATATTTAGTTTATGGGAATAACCGCTCTCACCATTATTCTCTAGTTGTCCCATCCCTGCTTAAAACACTGTTGCATCATGATGCTGCCACCACCTCATTTCCCCTTTTGTTGATGCCCAAGTGATTAAATACAAGACGAATCGACTTCCTCTCATCTTTCTTAAAAGATATTCAACCTCTCTCTGAAATTCGAATGAAAAAACAGTGTGATGGAGATTTGAGCATCAGCCACAAAAATAATAAAACTAAACAGATGAGATAGCTCCAGTTTTCTTCTATGGTTCAGCATCGACTCTTTTTATATGGTTTTACAGCTCCTTAAGACATATGAACAAAAATAAAATATTTAGGCTTTGTTAACATTTTGAACTGTGAAAAAAAGGGCTAGTGACTCAGGACCTGGAGGGCGATATTGTGGACCCCACAGGTCCTAAACAATCACTAGTGAGGTTATTCTAAATGTATCTCATACACCTAATGATCCAAGCAAGGCTCAGACCTGATGAAGCTCACTTTAATTCTGTCCAAGACATGGGATTTCCTTTTCTGCAAACGATCAATCATTTTCCTTCCACTTTACCATCATTTGTTAATTTGCTTTGGTATATAACAAACTCATCCTCCAAAAAATGCATTGGTTTGAGACTGATATGTTACTAAATGTGTAAAGGTTAACAAAATATCAATACCTTTGCAAGGCACTCAGTATATTCTCACTCAGTGCATGAGATTCAAATTGTCTGTTGAAGTGAAAATCATTTAAATGTGCTTAAAGAAACCCAGAGTTTGGGTACATTTAAAAACTTACTGCAGAACTGGCAGGGTACACGAAATAGAGAAGTTAAACCTCTTACTGAACACTTTACACACTCTTGGACACTTAAACAGAGCTATAAAAGTTCAGTTAAATTTTTTAATTCTTTGGAGAAAAGAATAGATGAGGTTTAATGAAACATAGCTTGGATTTCCTCTCCTCCTTTTCTACACAAACATTTCTTTACCTCTCTGTTAGTGATTATGTTTTGGACATTTTCTTTTTTTTTTTTTTTTGGATAAGCAGAAGAGCAGTTGAGGCGCTCACCCTGTGAAGTGACACTTGTGAACTCTGCTTTGTTGTGAATGTATGAATATCACTCCACAAATGCTGGTTACGGGCTGTTTTGTTTAATGCAGTGCCACCAAACTGCTGCAGAGAAATACGCTTTATTGCAACACTCCCTGATCTCATCTGGAGAAGTTGTTTCTCTTTTCTGTGTGGGGACATTTTCTTGGAGACTTTTTACTAGTTTTTTTATTTTTGTTTTTCATTTGGTGGCTGACCCACCTCAAGGACTTCTAGGATATCAAGGAGGAAACGACTGATACCCACAGAAAGAGCATGCACGTACCAGCTGAAATGTCAACTTCACTGCATTTTTTTGATTTTGCAATACAGTACATTCAGCACTGTTTCCCATTGTCATTCTCTATGGCAATAAATTATTATATTGTATTCCTCTGGAATTATCGCAAGACTAAAATGTAAACCTTTGTAAGGAAAGATTTTTACACTAAGATGATGCTACACATGGTTATATCACATCTGAGGAGTGAATATTTAGAGCGTAAATAAATGATGGATTTGTTAGATCCGCTACTGACTGTCTTTAAATGTGATTACATGTACCATATAAAAAGATTTGGTTTTGATATGGTTTTTCACAGGGTTTGTTCTCCTCAGCTTTGTATTTTACTTAAGCAATTTAAAACTTAATGATCCAAAACTAATCTCCCTGACAAGTTTAGTCCCTATTAGCACATCTGACATATTAGCATCCTGTCTATTATTTTTGTTTATTTAGTTTTTTCTAAAAGCGGGGAAGAAGAAATTTAGATGTGTTTTTTTTTTTTTTACTTTATGAAATTTACCAAGATGGTTTGGGATTTTAGAAAGTAGTTACAGGACATGTTAGGATGCAAACGTAACCATTTATGACATCACAATCATCCTTTTGGGACAGAAGCCGACAATTTTTAATCTGTCGAAGTTTTGATGTTTAATCCACCGTTTGCTATGCCTGAGTTACATAAAAGTGCATTTGAAAAATATGATTGTATATATATATATATATATATATATATATATATATATATATATATATATATACATAAAGTTATTTAATTTAGTTATTCATTAAAATTGGAAATAATTTAGATAATTATGTAGATATATTACAAACAGGCAGATTGTCAATAGTTACTTCTGTTAGTTTAAATGATTTTGGCTCACAGCCACTGAAAACACGACATAAGTAGATAACAAAATTAATGAATACCAATAAAAACATTATTTATACAGAACTACCATGTTCTATTCTTGTTATGATCAATGTAATCAAGGGGGAACTCCACAAATCATGACCGCTCAAAAAGAAAGAACACAAAATAATTGTTAAGGAAGCTACAGCTTAGGGCGGAGCTTTAAAGACTAGAAGGTGCAGAGGTTTAACCTCAGCTCTAAGAGAATTATAAAACAAAATAAAAAAGATTCATGACCCTTCAACTGCAGGACAACAGACACAGACAGACGCATTCAGCTGATGCATATCTTGCTTTCAGTTCTGAGCATCATTTAAGTAACTGAAGCTTTCTACTGGGAAGTATAGTTTCATATTCTAACAAGTTCAATGATACTGATATCATTTTGGCATTTTTTTGCACAACAAAAAGTACAAAAACCTACTTCAATGACATTGTATGACTCTGCAGACATAAACCTCATTATGAGTGTTTCAACAGGAAAATGAGAGACATCAGATCTACAAATGCAGCTGAAGGTTAATACCACACAGAACCACAGACCAATCATTTCCTTTATCCTCTGCACTGAGGCAGTAATTCATGTAAAGTAGCCCCAATCCAGTACTAAATGCATAGTCTATACAGTAAATGGAAATACTATTAAGTAGGCATTTTTTTCCCATGTTATAATTTATATTCTTCTTTGCTTTATGCACCACAAAAAGTTTTTATTAAGTCGCTTTAAAGCTAAATTTAACACAAGTGATGGAAAAAAAATCAGTGTTTTAATAAATCTGTATGTCTTTGCTGAATTACTAAAATAAATGACCTCATTGATAATATTCCTAGATGGGTAATACTAACAGACATCATGCTCTACAGTCACTGTGACCTGGCCAAAGGAAAAAGTGGCCCGCTGCTCCTTGGTTAGAGCAGAGAAAGGAAGTCTGCTGCCCTCTAGAGGACGAGAAGGGACCTGCAGATTGTTTGTCTTCTCACAGACAGCATCCTGGCACACAGAGGGGGAGTTTTCATGGTGGCACATGTTACATAGATGCACTTCAGTGTGTCTTTTAAAGGCAGCGCTAACGGAGAAAATAGAAGAGGAGAACTTAGAGGGGTCAAAGTTCAAACTGTCTGTGCTGGAATGTGAACTGTGTTGGGTTGTAGTCAGGGAGCAAGGGTCACTGTTCCTGACATCATCCCCCTCTACTCTGACCTCCCATTCTCTGCCCAGTGTGCTCCACACATGAGCTCTGATCCTGTACCCAATTCCCTTAAGAGCGCTCTGGAAGCGCTGGCTGAGCAGAGCGTAAAGCAAAGGGTTGACATCAGAGTTAAGCAACATCAGCCAGTAGGAGAAGGTGATGGCAGAGTCTGGAACGAGGGTAGATTGGCCTTTAATGGCAGTTTCTGTGGCCTGAACCAGAGCCACACATATGAAGGGTGTCCAGCATAGGAGGAAGGCTGAGATGATGAGAAGGAGACGCACCGCTCCATGGTGGTGCTGCTGGTTGTTTGACTCTGATGTCTGCAGTCTGATGGAAAACAAACTCCTGACTGTAGTTGTTTTTTGCTGTGTTGGAGATGCATGCCCAACCTGGCTAATATTATCTCCAGAGTCCTCGTTTATGTGAGATGTAAGACTCCAGGGTCTATGCAGGTTTATACGTGGCTGTTGGGATGAATCCCTGGCAGCACAGGGGGACCTGCTGCGCTGGACAGAGTCCTCCAGTGAATGGATCCTCCTGGCATGGCTGCGAGCCACCCTGATAATGTTCACATAGCAGAAGAGAATCACCACTGCTGGTATCAGATAGGTGAGAGCAGCCATGAAAGCTGTAAAGCTAAGAGTGGTGGCCCAGGTGATGGCACAATTATACATGGGGACCACATAGGTGACAGAGCCCCAACCCATCAGAGGACAGCTGCAGACAACAAGGGCTTGAAGCCAAATCCATAGGACTACAGCACAAATCCTCCACAGGGTGCAGCGGGAAGTATAGCGCAGGCAGTCCATGATGGAGTAATAGCGGTCAAGAGCGATAGCAGTGAGTGTGAATACAGAGGCTGAGCAGTACACAGTGGAAGAGTACCCCACATACAAACAGAGGACCTGGAAGAAAAGATCAAGAGTCAGTGCATCCAAATAAAGAGGCTTCATCACACTCAATCATTAAACAGAAGACACTTACAGGACACCGCACCCATCCAGTGTTTAGGATGGACATAGCAACAAAAGGCATGACACCGATGCCGACCAGGAGGTCACTGATGGCAAGGTTAAGGATCAGAACAGACGTCACTGCATGGAGGGTCCTGGTGGCCGCCACAATAATGATGACGAGAGCATTGCCTGCATCAAAATACATCAACCAGAATCAAACCGTTAGTCAAAGGTCACCCAGGCTGGACTTAAAGAAAGCCAAAAAAAAAAAAGTTTAGAAATGTCTCCAAAACCATGGCAACACAATTCTGCAAGTAGAAAAACACTACTTCAAAAACTGCTACTAAAAAAAGATGCCTTGTTAAAGTTCCTTTTAAAATCCCAGGGTGGTTTTAGAGAAATGTTTAGATTTCTTTTTCCTTCCCTTCTGCACTAATTTACTGGAAAAAACGGTCACACATGAAGACACATTTTTATGCAGAATTTCCAAAATACAAAAAAAACAGCCAGCTTCCCATTGATCTTAATGACTGAGACTGAAAGAAAAGTTGATTTGGTTTTGCTGGCATTTTGCATTTAGTCTCGGCTGCTGAGGAAAGTGATTAGATGAAATGGAATTATTACAAAGTTGCTTAAACTTAATAATTATTGCTTTGTATTTTAGCACTGATAAAACAGCTTTATTGTTAGCAAAGTAAGTAATAAGGTAGGCCAGTAGAGATCAATCTGTTAATCCAAGAAAGGTCAGAAAGGTTTAAAAAGGGAGAGCTGAAAGAAATCCTTTTGCTTTTTTCAACCTTTACCACATTCAAGAGAACAGAGGCTTTAAAAAAGCCTCACAGGTAAGATTATTGCTTTACCCAAATCTATGGCTGATTTAATCTTCAAACTCTTCAAGGGGGATTTAATTGACGAAATCTGTAGTGTGCCGAGAATGTAGGTGACAGGAGGAAGTCCTGAAGGGGATTTAACTGAGAGAGTGTTTCCATAAATATAGAGCTTGATTGGAAAACACACAAGGAAGTCACAGAGAAATTAGATAAAGTTAATTTGGTTTGGGCTCACCCACAATTTTAAATCAAGATACTGGAATTATAGCAGATAGCTTCATTATGACAGAAGGCAAAATGGAACCTAGCATTATTTTTTTTTTTTAGCTGATGCTGAACTATAGAAGTTTATGTTATTACAACAATGATTCAACAAAACTAATTAAAGACAATTACTCAAAAAAATTCTGGCCACAACTGTAGTGTTTTAAAATGTTTCTTCTATTTGCAGTGAATTGGTCCCATTTATAGAAGCAAACTGAGTATGGTAGTAACTTAAGTTTTCTTAAATTAAGCAATGCTTTCTTAAAAATATTTTTTTTCAAAGTAGAAAACTAAATGAAACAAACAATGAAAGATAAAGTAAACCTCCCACAGGTCAGTACTGTACCTATGATGGCTCCCAAACACATGAGAACCATAAGAGCCTCCAGGAGCAGCTGGGTCTGTTTGGACATCCCATCCTTTGCATCTTCTCTTCTGCTGGTGTTGATCCCTGCAGCCTGCAGAGGTGACCTGAAGCCATCCAGATCGTCCATATTAATATAATTTAACTGCTGTCTTTACATGTTGAAGAATCCAGAAGCAGGATTGGCTTGGAATAACAAAAAAAAGATTGCTATCCCTTGTGATCCATTTGCTCTCAAGCTAATATGACGGTCACCAGGTAAACCAGATGCTTTTTATACGAGGGGAGGAGGATGTACATGCGCAAACATGAATGTTCTCTAAACATTTCAAGTTTTTTCTTTTTGTATTCTTATTTTTTCCTCAATATTTTAAAAAAGGAAATCAGGTGAAGCCAAACATAAAAAATACATTTTCTTTATTTTCAAAAAGTACAATTTAATTTCAAAAGATGAATAAAAAAACATTTAGACTATAGAAGATGTAGCAAAAATCTATAACAGAATATAGTTTTAAATAAAGTCAAAAAACAACATGTCAGAGTAACAAATACATGTTTATGCAGCAGCTCTGCTACACAGAAACAGCCTCCATTGGTTTTCCAGACGGCTGAGAGCAACATTTAGTTAAAATAACTGATTCCCATGAAAGGATCCTGTTAAGGCATAAAATTTGTTCAGATGAGAATGAACCCAGACAGGATTCTGGAAGTTTGTTTAGGAGCAACATCAGTCGGCTTCATTTGTTCCAGTGATGAGGTGCTGCCGTGTGTACTCCCAGATCAACAGCGCGGCACTAACGTGCACGTTGAGGGAACGGATGATCCCCTGTTGAGGGATCTCCACGCACACGTCCAACATCTGGAGCAAATTGGCAGGAATACCTTCCCGTTCATTGCTATGAAGAAGAAACAGACAAAAAATATATTGTGTAAGAGATTTTGTTTAATTAAACAAGGGTTTTGTCTTAGTTTTTAAAAAAAATCACCAATTTAGTCTGCTTGGTCATTGATACCTCTTTTTATAAAACTAATGAATAAAAAACTAAATGGATTATAATAAAACTCAAAGGTATAAGGATTAACCTAAAGCTCAGACATAGTTAATATAATAATATAATATATAATATAAACTCAGTATTTGTTATTATAGTCCTTTGAAAAGGTCCCACCTCTCTGACTGCAATTGCATTGTGTTACATATCAGGGTAGGTTTTATTGGGATTTTATATGACCACCCAAAACAAAAGCTTTAGTATACTCTTACGGTAGATGATGGCATGCAACAAATTCAACCCCCTTAAATCAGCTGCCCCTAAATAAAACCCAGCGCAAACTGGGTACCAAATTGCCTTTAACATCAGTAGAGTGGCTAAAAAGTTTCTGATCACAGACGTTTTCCTACAAAATTTTTAGTTGTTATTGCTACACACTACTGACTTAGCGGAGCTGAATTAAACAAAGACATTTCACATTTTCAGGGGAAAAAAACCTGTGCATTCATCATTCTGCTTCATAATTATGCATGAATTGATGTCGGTTTACCACATTAACTCCAAATAACACACATTGAAGTTTGTGATTTCATGAAATAAAACCTCAATAGGTGCTATTTTTTGTTTTATTTAAAACTCCCCCCCCCCCCCTTACATTAAAATCGGGCTCTTGATAAAGATAATAATTCCGTTTAATTCCAATAATAAAACTGTAATAAAGAGAGTACATACACTGTCCCATATCAGCCATGCAAAGTAAACATAAAAGGGTAATAAGCGTCTGGCATCTAATCTCAGCAGTCAGCCTCACAGCGAGCAAACGCTTGTTGATGGGTTACATTTATCTGGAGGGCAAGTGGCTGAGACAATAGAGAGGCTGATGGGAAATTAGAGTCAGGCCATGCTGTGCAGAGCCGAGTGCAGCGGTGGGAGCATTAAAGGGAGAGTTTACACACAAGGTGCTTACGCCAACAGCAGGGCTTCAGTGTTTGAACGGAGCTAAACAAACTAGAATGCCTACTTGTGTGTGTGGGGTGTGGGTGTGGAAGTGTTGTTCTCCTTCTGCCTCATGATCACCACCATATGAAGAAGGTACAGTTTTAAAACAGTCTGTCTGATCACAAATTTCAACTGGGATGTAAAGAAGAAGTTTGGTGCCACTAAATGTAACATATAATACAGGTTTGTCTTTTGTAATCACCCTCATTGTGTCAGTTTGAGTAATTCGTATCCTTCGTTCCCCTCAGGGAGAGCCAATTATAGGGAAGCGTGCCCCGACAGGTACACAAGGCGAAGGGGGGGAGGAAGCCTCGCAGGGGCAAGAACTTAACTGGTGAGAGAACGCTAACTGGCTTCGTCAGCTCACTGAGGGATACCGAAAGGTGTGGAGGAAAGAGAAGGGTGGAAAAAAAACTAAAAACAGCAACTGACCCCGTTTATAAACTCGATATATTTAGTGCTGTCATACCCCAGAAGAAGCAGCGTTTTCTCAGGGAACTTAAAGTCCTGCAGGCTCTGACTATTGGCTGTCTGCTCCACGCCGACGATACAGTAACCTTCGCTCTTCTTTACCTGCAGGAAATCTGTGAGCTCCACAGGCTTCACCTGGAGGAAGACAGAGCTATGTTGATGATACAAACATAGCATCACAATGAAAAAAAAAAAAAAAAAAAAAAAAGAACATGTAGTGTTTGCACAGAGAAATAGATCACAGTAAATCAGTGATACACAGTGGGACGATCATCTAGATCAGCTCTTCCTTTTATATGTAGTCTCTCCCTACTGGTATTTTCCTATTTATCTTACAGATAGACATATATGTTAAAAAAAACTATAAACTAGGGCTAATTTAGTAATCGATTAATTGTTAACTGGAGTATAGAATCTAAAATGTACCTTTAGCTGACAGAGTCTACTGTTTGTATATAGCTTCTGTGTATATATATATATATATATATATATATTTTATATATATTCTATCTTATTTTGCTATTTTGTTTTGTTTTTTGTCTGCACCAACAACACCAAGTCAAATTCCTTGTAAGTGCAAACCTACTTGGCAATAAACTTGATTCTGATTCTGATTCAGAGTGACCCACTTTGAGCAGCAATTGTTAAAAAAAAAAAAGTTAAAATTTTGCATTTAAGATAAAAATCTTTTTTGTCTGTCAATATACTCTATCCAGAACTTCCTTAAGTGGAAACGTTTTAGTTTCACCTGGTTTAATTTATTAAAAAGTCTTCTTAAAGGAACCTTTTGCTATCCGATTAATAAAAAAAAAAACGATGTTCAAAATAATTGTTAGTTTTAGCCCTACTATAAACTTTTTAATTTCATGTTTCATGCACAAATTGCTTTGTATTCCAGATGTAAACTAAGTAGATTAAACAGAAGAAAACATCACTAACAAATAAACCTTTAAAAAGCGGTGCTGAATTTGTATTTAACCAACTTTATCATAAAAATCTAAATCCAGTGTAACCACTTACTGTCAGTCAGTCTATTAATTCATAAACAAACTCCAACTGTCTCTCTATCTCCTCTGGTTACCTCAGTTGTTTGTTGGAGAACTCCACCTCCACCAAAGATGCACTTTGTGGCTTTAAATCTTATGCAATGTTTAAATGGATAGTAAATAGTGACAAAGTTAATGCCCTAAGTTCACCTCAAACAAAGGAAGCCAAAGCTCGGATGAGACGCTCAGGGACTGGAAGTGTTTGTCATTGAGATGGTGGAGACTGTCCAGAACCAGACCACTGGCCCCGAATATCTCACATGTCCTGCAAAGACCTGGAACAACACAAAGACAAGCCAACACCTTCATAAAGTCTGCTCCATGTAATATAGATTATTATAAGCTCAAATTATTGTTACAATAAAATCTTCCATGGATTGAAAGTGTCATTTTGTCTTCTATCCATCAGACCGACAGCACATTTAAAGAAAATAAAGCTTAATGCGAAAAGTTTCAGACTCATCTAATCGGTGATGTTCCTTTAGTGAAAACCCCAGAAAAGGTTTTACATTTTCTACCGAATATGGTAGGAATAAATTGGAAGGAAAATCTCTATTTTGACACATGGTGATGGCAGCATCATGCTGTGGCGATGGATCGAGTGGATCTAAACAAACAGCCCATCAAAAATGTTTAGATATAATGATAAAAAGGGTTTGAATAGGTTTGTAAGGTGATGTTCATATTCTTTGACATAAATGTAGAGATAAGCTGTTTTTGTTTATTTGAAAGATGTGAAGACGTTAGACAAAACAAAACTTTTTTTTGTAAAGCTTAGATTGCATGTTAAGTCAGTGGATCTCACCTCCCAGATTGGTGGGTTTGTCGATCAGTGAGGCCACCACCAGCAGGGTGCCGTGCTGCTTGCCGAGCCGAGCCGCCCTCTGTGCTGGAACCAGCTTTAGTTCAGGTTCCTGCTCATGGACCCCCAACCTCCAGGGTGTGATCTTCTTCTGCACTTCAGCCCAGCGCTCCTCTTTATCCTGCTCGCCTGGGAAATGCAACAATAAACACAAACGGTAAGCAGAGGGTGAGCTAACCTGGTCGTTTAGCGAGTCCTACTGTTAAAAAGAAACATCACTGTACTTCGGTCTTGCTGGACCCAATCTCCAGGCTGGAGCCGGCCCAAATCTGGAGCAGGATTCCTCAACGGCGTTGATAGACTTTCACAAGCAAATGAGAGCTTTTCAAACTTCCATGGTGGGATCCACTCATCATCAGCCAACTCTGACAGACTAGGAAACGTGTAGAAGATGGTCTGAAAAACAAACAAAAACAGGAAAGCCAGTTGATTTTACCACCTGTGCTTCAGGAAATCTTGCAAAACAATGAACCTACTTCCAGACTATAATCCCGGATGGGATGAAAAGCACTGAAGAAGAAGTGCCCCTGAATCCTCAGCCAGTTCTTGTTGGCATTTCTAAGAGGAAAAAAAAAACAAAACAGCAAATGCATCTTAAAATAAGCTCATTGTAACGGTTACAAAACAAGCCTGCTGCAGGTGTTGAGCTCTAACCCAGAGTTCTGCATGGCCTCAGCCTGGTTCAGACAAGCCGTCACCACAGACGACAGTCCTCTGAAGGCATCACCCTCTGTCACGCTTTCTGCAAGGCTCCACACCCTCTTCAGGGCCACTAAGGCATACAGACGCACACTAAAGTTGTGGTTGAAACACGACTGCAGGATGATGTCCAGTGCTTTACGCAGCTGGTCGACCTTTAAAAGAAAAAAATGGAAAATCAAATCGACATAAGCACAGAGGAATAACACAGTCATATAGAGCAGTAAAATAAAGATGGCCTTACTTTATCCTCAACATGTGGAATAATGACACTTATGTGTACCAGGACAGACAGGAAGGTGCAAATGCTGGTCTTGGTCTTTTCGTGGTCCTGCAGAGAAAAAAGGAATTAATAATATGCAATTTTATTCAGTTGGTTATTCATCTACAAAATGAGCTCACAAAGCTGAAGCAGGTCCAGAATCTGTCCAAATGATGAGGATACTTGACAAGGATGAGAATCATCATCCATTCAATCAGGTACTTCACAGAAGGCTGGTTGCTACAAAATCCAGCTTCAAACACGCTGTTCAACAGAGTGGCAACAAATTCCTGCACACAAACAGAAAAGGTTTGATCCTAAAACTGAAATTTATAGAAAAAATGTCTCTGAAACTCTTTTCTACTCACCTCTGTGAGTTTGGGAAGCAGCAGTAGCAGTGTTTGCCATGCTCTGTTTTTGATGCGATGCTGCAGGGAGTTGCTATAGTAACGGACTTTAGCCTTGGATATGAGGCTGTCCTGTGGAGATGGAGGTGGCTGAATTAGTTCACACTTTGATAGCTGGAATAGATCACCATGAAGGTTTTATCTCACTTGCAGATGATCTATTTATGGTCAAATGTTTGAGATAAAATAAAATTTTACTACCGGACAAAAATAACCCGAGTATTTATTTTATTTATGAAGTAGACGGTTATATAAAGCTTGGCTTAATGAGACCCCATCATTAAAATAGGAATTATTGTGATTAACCATATTTTTAGACAGCATTGTTTTAGTGATTACTGTCTGTTACCACTAGACCTGATCTAAATAGAAGCTGTCCATGTAGAAAACTTCCTTCAAGGAGATGTAAAACACCTATTAACACTCGATGAAAGTTATTGTCCCCAGCAGTAGCAAAACCATTTATTAGGTTTTAGCTCTCTGAAAACTGCATTTTCTATTTAATCATTTTTTCCATTTTTTTCCTGTCAAATGGAAGAAATTTGTATGCAGGCAAATTTGTTCCTCTGCATGGTGATAATATTTGTTTTTTGGCTCATGAAAATCAACATCCATTTATCTTAGTTGCTCTGTTTTTTCCTTTTAGGAGACAGATGAAACTTTGTTTTTCCTTTCAGGATGAGGAAGTACTTGTTCTGTTATATGTGCTTCCCTTCACTGCATGCAAACATACAATTTCAGTTTTCCAGATTTTTGAGGAATGGGATTAAAAATGAAAATTATTAGTTTGACTGGTCACTTTGTAGTATATTGACATTTTCAGAGAAATATAAATTAGCTTCTTGTCAAAAAACTAAAACAAACAAAAATTGTATTAATCATTAGAAATGAATTATCTTAAAACAATCAAAATGCGATAAATTATGTTAAATAATTTAACCTTGGGTTCATTTTGTAATAAAAAAAAAATTTTGTTAAAAGAAGCTCAGCAAAATCAAGTCATTTTAAAGGACCATTTGATTTAATTTCAAGTTAATAATTATAGGGACATATAAAGTAAACCCTGCACAAAAAAAAGGTCTAACCTTGCTGTTAATAATCAGTATTTATGAAAGTATGAGGGATCAATATGTGTCTAAGGTAAAAAAAACCAAAAAAACAGAAAAAAAAACTATTTTAAAAGTGGGATGTAACAAATGAGTCACGAGTCTATTATTGATTTTAAAGCTGTTTTGTTAAAAAAAATATTAGAAATGAAAAGAAATTGCATAAGGTAACCTACATGGATGCAGCATTTACCGACCCGCCCATTATTCAACGAGTACCTTTCTCAGTAACTCCACCACTAACTCCTCTATGAGTCTCTGATGCTGCTGATTACAGGGATCCAGGCGGCTGAGGAAGGTCAGCACACATGTGCGGGGTAGCTGATCGTCCCTGTTATCACTGAGAGAAGCACAACAGCTATTAGCACACCAGGAGGGACCTCTAGTGGTGGTTCATGTTAACTTACACATCTTGACTCACCTAGCAACTGCAACATTAGCTGCACAATTTTCACCAAGTTGCTCCACGAATATTTGGACATCTTGGATGAGTCTTTAAAAAACACACATATAATAGTTAAAAGAAGATAAAGGAACAGGAAGGGAAAGCTGTTTGGACTTACCGTTGATCTCTCCTGAACACTGGTCCATATAGACAAGCCTCAGTGACTATATCCAGGTGGTTAAAGACGCTAGAAAAAATCCCATCAGCCAGCTCACTGCTGCCTCCCTCACCGGGCAGCCATGTCTGAGTACAGTGCTGAACTAGGACACCAAGTACTCCACTTTTTGACTGAGACAGCTCCACTACCTCCGTAAAAATCTAAAAAAAAACAAGCATTTAACCACATGTGAAATAGAACCGTAGAGGATAACAGAAGATGAAGTTATTTTGTCCAACTGTAATTCACCCTTTTCAGCGCTGCGGTCAGAGCTGGAGCCTGCTGATGGTTCAGCTTCAGCAGCTCATGTTGGAAGGCTATAGAAATGAAGCCTTGTAAGGCTGGCCAGAAGTCATGAGCATTGTTGCTAAGCCCCTGTACAAGCTCCCAACTCAGATTGACAGCCTGCACACAGAGATCCTCCTCATCGTCCACCAGCTATGATTAAAAACAAACCAGATCAGGTCATAAAGGAGAAGGGAAGCCATCCTGAAATATTCTAGAACTCCTCCATGATCCGACAGGATTCATTCTTGCTGTGGTGAGACTCACCTGTGGCAGCGCCATGTTCATAAAGTTCAACACAGGCAGGACAAGGTCACTGGGTAGCAGAGCCAGAGCCTCAACGCTGCAGCTCAGAGCAGCCCTGAGGGTCTCAGACACTTTGGGGATCCCTACAGACCTGATCAGGAAGTTTAGACAAACCCACTGGTCCCGCAGGAAGCTGGCAGCAATGCGCCCCCAGTCCTGCTGCAGAAGGCCTTGAGTCACAAGGTCACTGTTAAAAAAAGGGAAAAATCTTCTAAATCTGGGAGTCTTACATTTATTAGATATTTAATGAATATGATTTTACTCTATTGTTGACTTTCCACAAACCTTGTACTATCTAACAGCTGTGGTTTCATCAGACGTTTATTAATGTTTCCAAGAGATGGTTGAGATTTTGTAGAAGTGTCAAAAGTGTAGAAATAATCATTGAGGGACTTTAGGGCAGAGGCAGTCTCTGATGACATGTTAGTCCCTCCCTGCTGCAGCAGATCACACACAGCAGCCAAAGATGCCATACTAACCGCCTCAGACACCTGGTTTGCAACAGAGGGGATCTAAAACAACATAAAACAGTCTGTGCTGAATTACTGAGCAGCAAACCTGATGACGGGGAGCATATATTTAACTGCGTACCTGCTGGGTTGGCTTTTTTAACACTGAAAGGCTATACATGATGAGTTTAGGCGAAGCATACTGATGAATGTTCTTAGAGCCATGAGGTAGAGAGCTGCTCAGTGCAGCCAGCTGCTTCAGGACACAGAGATACAGATCAGCCCGTTCAACGTCAAAGAGCTGTGGAAGAAGCAAAACGCAGACATCTGGGTTTGTGAATAAGGAGGAAAAATTATGAATTTCTTTTTGCTTCCTGCATTGCAAAAACCACCTAGAAATACATAAAAATGTCTTCAATTAAGGGTTAGGGTTATTTTACTTACCCTTAACCTTAGTAGGTAAATAAGATGATTTGCCAATTAAATTATTATTTACATTAAAATAAGACAATGCAATTGTTATTTTCTCATTTTAAAATCTAAATTGTCCTTTTTTATTGGCAAAGTGCCTCACTTACCTCCTCAATGTACTTATTTTAATTTAAAAAATACTCTTTCACAGTGGGATTACCTCCTGTAGCTCCCCACAGAGCCTCCTTAGGATAAAATTCTGGACTGGATCCACAACTTCAACAACAGCTTGTTCAATGGCCAACATCAAATCGTCCTCTGCGCACACACACACACAAAAAAAGAGTTGTAATCAAAATAAGAAAAAGACCCCAAATATGCACCAATAGGTTACTGATTCTTTTAACAGGCAGCATTTTCTTTTTATTTGCATTTTTATGCCCTCTGACCTATTATAGACAATGCTTAGTCTAGTGAGTGTTAGCTGGTACAAACCAAAATGTTTTGCACTGATTCCTCTCCTCATCATCATTTAGACCCCATCTGTAATATTATTGGCCTTTAATACTTTAGTATCATTGTGGTTGTTTCAGTAATCATTTTTTTTTATTACATTTAGCTTATTCAGAACACATAGGCTGTAACTTCTGCTAAAGCTAACTTTTCTTGTTTTTAAATAATAAAAAAACATAATAATTCCTTTACCTTTTCTGAATAGACCAAGATGTTATATATCTATATCTTTTTAAATATGTTTTCCCCTTAAAGACCATTTCCTCCTACTTTGATCCATAGGCACCATTTAAGCTTTAAGCAGTCAAAAGACACAGGTAGTAATTATTCATTTTTACACACAGTAATTATATCAGCTGATGTAGATGACATCGTTTATGACGTTTTCCTTTTACTGCAAACATGGAAGCTAAGTAAGCGTTTTTTCTAATGATAGGAATTAAGCTGCTGCTGGCGTAGCATATCGTGTTGGCACCTTATAGGACAGATGCTTATCTTTGGCTCACTGTATGAATACTTTTATTGTAATTCTGGTCTGTTAATTTCTATGCTCCAAAGCAATTTTGAACAGAAAAAGGACAGATGAGAAGTCTAATTTGTCTTCTGCTCTTCCAGCACTTTGTAGTTTTATTTTTTGTTGTTTTAGACACTTTAAGTTGAATTCTTATAAACATCTAGCACTAATATCAAAGCTGTTTTGCTCATCATTTGATCATTAAAATATTTGGTCCTCCTAATTGTCAATCATTCTGGTGATATGTTTACGTAAGGCCGTCCTACGTGCTCGTCCCTATTTTCACTTACCGTTGGTGAGTCTGACATAGTGGAAAAATTGCAAATCTTCTTTTGGAAAGTAAGCTTCTATGAGCGATGCAAACAGAAACTTTTAAAAAGAGTGTGCATGAGAAGAAATACATGCTCTCGCACAGGTTTAATAGACTTTTCATCTCGGGTGCGGGTACAAGGTTGTGCATGTGTTTTATTTTTTTTAAAGTAGAGAGCTAAGTAAGCGTTTTCAAAAATCCTCCATAATACCTTTAATTTAAAGACTGGTTGCAGATCTGAAAGTCCTTTAATTTCATTACTTCTTATTTAATTACTTTATTGTGTCTAATAACACGACCATGTGCAATATTGGCAATTTAGTACTGAGCAGTATTGAAAATTGTAAATACTGTTGATTGTATATAATGTAATCCTTATGTAATGTAAATCTTCTATCTTATTTGTACTTACAATCTTATTTTTTCTCTCTTCTGTAAATGGTTGCACTGCTAGAAAATAATTTCCCACAAGGGATTCATAAAGTAATTCTGATTCTGATTATTTAGGGAAAAAACAATTCCAGCTCTAATTATCCACAATAACAAATAAAAGAAAAACAGTTAGAGCAGGAAAGGCTTCCATAAGCAAACTTTGTAAACTTGTCTATCTGGTATCCAAAAGTCCTAATCTGAAGGATCAGGAACCTTCTGCTTGCTTATAGAAACATAAACTACCTGATTTGTTTTACAGCTAAAAGATTTTATTGGTTATTTGGGGAAAATATGTATTTGATGAAAGATGAGTTACACTTCCTGAAAAAAATGTTAAGCGCCCAGAATCACTGTTTGACGAACTTCTTTGAGTATGTTTGAAATATGGCATTTTCCCTGTTTTTACACTTTGACAGATTTTTACCCAAAACCTCTTGAATGCTAAACATTTGTTTTAGTCAGACAGAGTATTTTTTTTTTCCTTTTCATCAATTTTACATTATTATTTCAGAACACTAGGGACCCAACAGCGAAAAAAATGACTGTTCTTCAATTATCTAAATCGAATATTTGTATGAATTCCATTTACTGTGTTAAAACCAACATTAGTGGATATTTGACTGCTGTATCAATGCAAACCTTCCAATCCTTGCTGCTGACAACGTGGCCTTGTGCTGAGCTGCAACAGTCTTAACATAAGCTGCAGACTCTTGTCGCTCTTATGGACAGGCAGGTAGATATTGGTGTAGACTCTGCTCAGGGTGTCCAGTAGTGGAGACAGCAATGACCTCAGAGTTTCCCTGGCATCTTTCTTCAGTTCCCTCCTCTCCATGTCCACACAGAGCAGAATGGCCCTGGCCAACTTATCAGCCTCTCTAATGTCAGGTAACCTTTCTGCCTGACCTATGCATGAGAAAGACAGACTTTGATTAGAATCATCTGCAAACACATCACATCTACAGATACAGTAAGACACAAGCCTCACCTGTGCTTGCTGGAACACGAAGATAAACGATTACTTCTTGTTGAACATAGAGTCTTATTGTTTCTTTTTGTGCTGGGCCATCGACGCAATCACCATCCAGAATTCTGGGCTTGAAATTTCCATCATGTTCCGACAACCAGATGCACAACTTATGTGGAGTAACAATCAGTTATTGCAACTTCTGCATTGGATATATTTTGATTGAATGAGCGTTAAAAGAGCAAACCTCATTCCATAGTGTTGTCCCTCTGCACAAAGACTCATCAGCACGGAAATGCATCAGGAAACTGAACACATCATCTCTGGTAACTTCACTCTGAGATAATAAAAACATGATTATTAGAGAATTTATGTCACTAATCTTACTTATATCATTAAATTTAGCAATATTATTTAAGGACAGGAATTATTAAGTTGAGTAAAATCAGTGCAATGTAAAAACTTAGTAACTTTTTAAATGCATTGAAGAAATTAGACACAGGAAGTCAGATTATTTCAAGTCTTAAAGGCATAGTGGGGGACTTTTTTTTCCCGGGGAGGATAATTAAAGTAAGTGGTCCTTCAAACTGTCAATCATTCTGGTGATACGTTTACGTAAGGATGTCCTACGTGCTCGTCTGCATTTTCACTTACTAGTGGTGAGTCTGACATAGTGGAAAAATTGCTAATCTTGTTTTGGAAAGTGGGCTTGTATCAGCGATGCAAACAGGAACTTTAAAACAGAGTTGAACGAGGAGAAATGGGTTCATGCATGATCTCTCATTTATAAGGTGTTCCCTCATGGGAGCGGTACAGGGTTGTGCGTGAGCATTTCTTTTTAAGTGGAGAGGTCTGGTCTTTTAAAAAAAAAAAGGAATGAAATCGACCCCTATATCTTTAAATAAAACAAATAATTATAAAAAAAACACAAAGTTGGAACTCTGACAGGGAAAATCAGACAAATAATGTAGAAAATTATCATATAAAACATTTATTAGCACTATAAGCAAAAGAAAATATTTACACCAAATTTGAAAAATAATTTAACCATAAAAAATTAATAAAATTAATTTTATGCTTACTTTGACTGAAAAACCATTTTATCTTTATACAAATAACTAACTGCAATTGCACCTAAAATGTCATATTAATCCCACTTAGGCAAACTGTTTTTAAAAACTTAGTAAACCTTAAAATAAAAATGTTTCTCTTATAATCACCATCATTTTGTTGATGTTACATTTATTTCAAACAAACTTGATCTTCATCTCACCACATCTATTAGAGAAAGGGTGCTCTTTAGTAAAAAACACTGTGCAGCTCCTCTCAGCAGGACCTGATGGGTGATCATAGTAGAGCGAAGTACCTCCCTGGAAACCACATCATCAACTGAATTAGCCTCTTTACCTAAAATAATGTGTTCCAAAGACAATCCTAATGAGAAAATAAGTTACCGAAGAGCAGAGAGCCCGCTGCTCCTCAGCAGAGGACTCTGAGGGAGTTTGGACAAAGCCTGGCAGATGAAGAGGAGTGGTACTGCACACCAGTGCTTTGATCCGAGCTGCTGAATCAGCTGAAGCAAAACACAACCTACAGAGCAACAACAGTTAGAAACAGAGAAGAAAATGTGACTCATAGACGTGTTTTACTTCTGCTGCACCTCTGTCCTCTGATGGCAGGCTCATGAAGAAGTTGACCAGGAAAACTTGGAGTTTACCCGCCAGCTCCGGACAATCTCCTACACTCTGCCCGGGTGACCTGCATACAGCCAGAAGTGCTGTTATTTAAAACTAATAAAAGTTAAAAACATAGTCCACAGATTTATTGATATTTAAAGAAAACTTTTTTTAAATCCTCACCTACAGAAAAGGGATGTTTCAGAGAGAACATCCATAAAGGGACCGACGACAAACTACGAGAGCAATGCACCACAGAAATGATTTAAGGTAGAAAGAAAGTCAACGGGGGTTAATTTGTAATAATGATTAGAATTTCCTTGTAGCAAATACCTGAGAAAATGCCGCAGCAAATGCTGACTGCCTTAGAACCTGTAGCTCAAGCAGATGGCACACTCCTTCTCTCATCAAGGATTTATTCTCACTGTGGAACATGCGTTGGTAAACACACAGCAGCCAGGAGGGGTGGAACAGGCCTAACCCTGCAACACAGGTCAACAAACTAGCATTTAACTCTGTAGCAGCTCCCCAGCACTTCAATCCCTCAGCCAGTCCCAATGGGTTCATTTAGCGTTTTATTTTCTTTGATGTGGATCCACCATAATCATCACAGTCACCACAGTTTCCTTAGTCACCATGGAAACTTAAACATATACAAATATTAGAATACAAAACATAAACTTACAATACAAACAACTAAACAAAATGTAACTCGCTGCTTTCACTGGGGAACACTGTTTATTTCAGTCATTGGCACAATGATTCTACCAGCTTTTATAGGGCTTGTCCTCATTAGCTACGGCAGCCCGTGAGGACATAAAAAAAAAATTCTAAAACAATGCAAAGTGGAAATACTATTAAACAAACAAAAAATATAAACCACCAAACAATGCTAATCAAAACAGGCCGGCATCCATTAACAATCTCCAGCATTCTTAATTTAGAAAATTCACGTTGAATAACAGTCTACACATTTAAATTATTTAGGCAATTTATTTTAAATAGCTCACTATCCACTACAAACTCATTATAGTGTTTGGACATGCTAGCTGATTTTACCAGTTTGATGTATGTAGAGAATTTATAAATACTCTAAATACTATAAATAGTTGGTACTCCATGTAATTTCCTACCTGTTATTTTTACACACTTTTCTAAGTTGCCCATTTTACTATAACCTTTGCTGCTGTAAACACCCAAATTTCCCCATTTTGGGGCAATAAAGGGATTTTCTATTCTATTCTAAGAGTTTTTAAAGGTATGTAATTAGTGCTTGTAACTGTGAATTTGAAGTCGCAGAGAGAAATAAAATAGAGGCTTTCTATTTGCAGATTTTTTTTTCTAACTTTTATAATTACAAAAAAGTTACATCTTTAAAAAAAAATACACAAACTGTTTCATGGGTCACAAATCAAAAACCTCTTAAGAGTTAAGGTTTGCTTAAATTGATCCAAAACTACTGTTGGAAAGCTTTTTGTGCACTTTCTAACTTTTTTTCAATCTGTCACAATGACAAAAAAAAAAAATAAACTCTTCAAATTCTGGAGTACAAGTACACAAACTGTTCTGTGAGTTTTTTTAAAAATACCGTGAACTCTCAGGAACTTAGATATATTCTTTATATAACCTCTAAGAAAGCAGGATTGACAAAACATTTAAGATTTGTTAGTTTTGGTTTAACTTCCCCTATTAGTGAAGGAAAAAACTGATAGCCTGAAAAAAAAAGAATATAAAGTTATTAGTAAAAAAAAAAAAAGAATAACACAATATTTACAAACTTTCAGTTTACCTTCACTATCATTCGCTGTTGCTTGAATTAAAGTGTCTATTCTGTTTAAAACTGGGCGGACAACATGAACCTGCAGATGGAGAAAAAAAAGAAACAGTTATACTTCGGCCATAAAAACAGGTTGTGAAACAATAATGTCTACAGTAAAAGAGTTGAAACCTGATTCTCCTCCAGCGTCTCCATCACCAGCGTGTAATCCTCCCAGAACTCTCTTAGCAGTCCACTCTTGTCAGGGGCCCAATTAAACAACGCCTCCTCTGCAAAAAAAATTTTAATAAGCCAAGTTTTATGTGGAGTGTAAGCAGAGGATGGTAGAGAACCCACAAATGGTACTTGAGTAAGAGTAGCACTACTTTATCATATTTTATTTAAGTCAAAAGTAGCCTTTAATGAAATTACCCAAATGAAAAAAAGTATTTGGTAAGAAGACTACTTAACACCGAGTAACTGATCTACTTACAGTAGAGCTGCAACAACAATTATTTTGCAAATTGATTAATCTGTCGATACTTTTTTTTTTTAAATAATCAATTAATCATTGGATAGCCAAAGGCTCCTGAAATCTTATGTTAAATGCTTACATATTTTTTTTTCACAATTATGGTTAAATTGCTGCTCTAAGTGGGTTGCTCTGTAAGCTGAAGGCATGTTTTAGCATCTCTGTATTCCACTTAATGGTTAATTGATTACTAAATTAGTTGATGATTATCTCACTAATCAATTAATCACGATTAATCCAATTAATTGTTTCAGCCCTACTTTCAAGCCATGATTATAACAACTGATT
>NW_015151813.1:180095-182137 GCF_000732505.1 Cyprinodon variegatus | reverse complement strand
CAGTTTGTAATGACACGACTCCTCCTCTTCATTTATAGGAATGGCTGTGCTTAAGCATGCCATTTAATGAAACCTGTGATCTTCATTGAGGAAACCACCATCATTGATTTAATCCAGAACAACCTTAAATCTGCATTAAGTTAGGAGGTGGATTTACTGGTCAGTTTATGTGCTGAGAAATACCTGAATTCAAATAAACTAAAAACAGAATATAAGAAGCTTGATTTCCAGAGAACATCCCTGACACTGCCCGCCCCATCCTCTGTTTAACAGAAGGCCCCACAGAGACTCTTCTTTTTTGTGGCAACTCAGAGAGTCCAACCTTCCACAGAAGCTTCTGATGGTCTTCTACACCACCATAGTTCAGTATGTCTTGTTCACATCCGTTTCGGTGTGGGCTGGCCCATCTTTAAATTAGGACAGGTCCAAACTGAAACAAACAGTTGGCCTCTACATAGAGGATTGTCAGGACAGACATTTTCCCACCCAAGAGGCATCTGAAACCCGAGTTAAAATATAAAGAGACTTTGATTCCTGCTATATGAACTAATGCTGGTCAGAGGCTCTTTAAACTTTTTGCTTTAGGAAAATATTTCAGAGTGTCAACTGAAGAAAAAAAATATATACCACCACACAACACATTTTATCTCTTCAGTCTGTCTCTCTGTTACACTTAATGATCACCTCACATCCATGGTAGTCAGACCATCTCTAAGACCAATCACAGAATTTGCACAATTACAACAGGCCTCAGTCAATTGACCTAGTTTCTAAAAATTCCACTTTTGCAGATAGATCTGTTGTTTGGTTTTGCTTTTTTTCTTATTTAATTCTGTCCTCACGTCATCATAATCATGTTAATCATGTTTTGTTGTATAGTGTGATTGCTATTTTGAAAAACTAATACTAAAACTGGTAGTTGGTTTCTACGGAGCCCTAGAGGGGTCATCGCAAAATGTTTTGCATGTTGAGAGAATGTGCGCTCGTTTTACTACATTGTGCTCTCGTTTAACTAAATTGTGCTCTCGTTTAACTATATTTTGCCCTCGTTTTACTAAATCGTGTGCACAATTTACTTTATAGTGCTCTCGTTTTACTATAGTGTGAGCTCATTTTACTAAATTGAGCTCTCATTTTAAGCATAGTAAAACGAGGGCACAGTTTATTAAGCGAGTGCACTATTTACTCAAACGAGCGCACGATTTACTAAAACGAGAGCACAATTTAGTGAACATGGTTATAGAACATTGTGTGCACGATCTACTTAAACCTGGCCACAATATGTAAAACGTGCACTCAATATTGTCTTGGCACATGTAAACATGAGCACGTTATAGTATATTCGAGATCTCGATCTACTAAAACGCACCCACGAGTAATTAAAACGTGCGCTCGAATAAATTGTGTGCACACAAAGGCTATAGTAATCAATCCAGGAGATAGTGGAAACTCTTGGTCGAATAGATTACATTTCCATTTCGTAGCCTTTGAGATGGATCTGGTCAGGATATACCATGGTTGGGGCATGGCATATAAGGAAATATTGAGAACTCTAGCCACCCAGCATGGGATGGTTATGAGTTTAAGCACATTAAAAAGGATGCTGAGGGCGAACCGTCTCCGCCGTCGTGAGTATGACGATTTAGGTCATATTATAGAGTTCATTTTGAACGAACTCCAAGGCTCTGGGAGGTTACATGGGTACCGCTGGATGTACTATAAATGTATAGAACATGGTTTGCGCGTGAGAAAAGAAGATGTGCGCATCATTCTCAGCGCAGTTGACCCTGAAAGCGCTCAGTCTCGCCGCAGACGACGACTGAGACGCAGACAATACTTTTCCCGTGGGCCTAATTTCATATGGCACACCGATTCTTATGACAAGCTCAAGCCTTATGGCATATGCATAAATGGTTGCATTGATGGATATAGCAGAAAGATTATTTGGCTCAGGGCCGCCTTTACAAATAGTGATCCATGTGTGGTTGGGGGCTACTATGCAGGGGCGATAGAAAGGATGGGGGGCTATCCCAGACTTTTGC
>NW_015151813.1:176932-178598 GCF_000732505.1 Cyprinodon variegatus | reverse complement strand
TCCTGTCTTCCTGTGGAGCCACAGTCGGTGGCCACCTCTGTTCCTGATTCGGAGCCGCAGTGGGCGGTCCTGTCTGAGCATGATGCAGGGCTGCAGGAGCGGAGACGGCGTTCTCCTCGGAGCTTCCTGCAGAAGCAAAGACGACGCCTTCCTCGGAGCTTCCTGCAGAAGCAGAAACGGCGTCCTCCTCGGAGCTTCCTGCAGAAGCAGAGACGGCGTCCTCCTCCAAGGCCCCTGCAGCTTCTGAGACTCCGGTCCAGTGGCCGGCCTCCGGAGCGTCTGCTTCAGCTCAGTTTCCACGGCCGGCCATATGAGACTCTGCCTTGCTGCCGGTCCCACGGCCGGCCACCTGAGACTTTCCCTGGTCTCGCCAACCCTGGGTGGGTTGTTTTGAGTTCTGGACCTTGTTTCTGTTTCTGTGCCTGGCCCTCCTTGCCTGTTTTCCCCTCCGCCCGCCCTGGGTGGGTTTCCTTTTTGTTTTTGGGTTCTTTGTTTTTGGGAGTCTGGTATCCGCCCTTAAGGGGGGGGTACTGTTGGGATCCTGAGGTTTGCCCTCCAGAGGGCGACGTGGATCCCTTTCTGAGGGGTTCTGCTGTCGGTTGGGATCCAAAGGCTTGCCCACCAGAGGGCGCCGTGGATCTTCTCCTGAGAGCTGGTGCTCATTAGAAGCAGCTGATCCCCATCTGCTGATTAAAGAGCTCTCCCTATATAAGCTGAGTGAGAGCTTCCCTCTGAGCCGGATTGTTGTCCTTTCCATGGTAGCAAGCCTGAGCCACCCTGCCTGTCTGAACCTCTGTTTGCCTGTAAACCTGTAAGTCTAAACCTGTTAATCTGTAAACCTGAACCTGACCTGCTCTGTCCTCTCTGCCTCCAGGGCAGAACCCTAAACGAATCCAATAAAATATTGGACTTTCCCCTGCCTCTCTGTCTGTGAGTTCTGCGTTTGGGCTAGAAAACCTGCCACATCATGACACTTTTCACAGGGGACTATTTGGACAAGGCGTTAATCCAGCTGTGTTTCATGGGACCCATTAAGGTAAGTAGGCTAATGAATGCACAGTAATATATTAGATAACCTCTGATATAAATAAAGAGAGGGACGGAATAGCCTAGAGATAGAGAGCGTCTTCATTGTTTGTAAAGGAAAGTTTTCACCGTCCGAAGTGATTTTGTTTTACTGCGCATCTTAAATACATATTAAAACTACTTTATTCCCATTGATCACAGCAAATATAGCTGCAAGATTTATATTCTTTAGATGAAAAACACCTGCCAGCCGCCGCAGTGAACCCGGAGGCGACCCGGCCTTGAGGCTGCTGTTGAATTAAGTTTTCAGGTAGAAAAATGGAGCGGGAGCAAAACTGAGTATGATTTTACTTTATTCAAGTATTTATTACAAACTATTAATCAGAGTCATCATCCTCTGTTTCTGAATTAAATAGCTGTGCTAAATCAGACATGCCAATTTCCCCTTCTTCGCTGTCAGAGTCACTTTCCGTGCCGGGCGGCTCCTCAGAAATCATGCCGGCTTTTGCGAAAGCTCCAACAACAGTGCCAGCAGACACGTTAGTCCAAGCATCTACAATCCGCAAACGGTGGCGTAACTTGCCCGGCGCTGCCTTCCACTTATCCTGAAACTGTGGTCTCCGTCTGTCATCCAGCGTCT
>NW_015151813.1:175085-176202 GCF_000732505.1 Cyprinodon variegatus | reverse complement strand
TGCTCCCCAAGATGCCACTGCTGTTGTTCCCCCTCTAAATTGGCCAGAAAGAGTAATGATTCTTGATAAACAGTTTCATCCAAACCATGCACAGATGCAACAACTACAGGATGTGGACCCTCTGGAAGAACCGATGGGAAGTTTAGCAATAGATATACTGCAAACTGTGATTGACATTTTGGAGCAGTAATGTATTATCCACATTGAACTGCTTAATGGTAAAAACCACTTAACTGCATTTCACCACAGGATGTTTGGTTGTTGTTTTGAGAAGGTTAGGCATGGAGACTGCATTTCACTCCCTTGTGATCTGCTAAACCGTTGATTTCTTCACATAGAAGTATTGGTTTTGTATTTAAAGAAATAACAGTGTATCTCTTTCTGTTTATTGACTACCTTTGTTCATCCAAACCCTGGGTTTAAACATTATACTGTGACATTTTTGTCTGAAAGTACATGTGGTTTTGTTTGATGTTCATAAATTGACAAAATAACTTTTGGTTATTTTTAATAACAAAAAAAAAAGATACAGGATGATGTCATCATTGTGGAGAAATGGAAACAATGGAACATGTATTAGAATGTGGGGCATGTGAAATAGAAAAAAAATGAATTAGAAAACATGAAAGAAAAAATTTAAACTCCCAAATATTTTGCTGAAAGATTCTGAAGTAAAAGTATAAACATTTTTATATATGTATATATTTTTTTATTAACACAAGTGACATAATTTAAGGCTTAAATAAATGAAAAGATAAATACGTTTTTCTGTAACAATTTCCATACCGGTAGGTGGCGTTAATGTGCCCCTTCAGTTTCTCGCCAACTGAAAAATACACTTCAAGAAGCAGAAGAAGGTAAGAGAATAAAGTGGTATGCGCTGCAGGCAAACCACCCCCGGCTTTCAAGAAGTGGTTTAACCCTACTACTCAGCAGCCAATCGGAAAAAAGCACACTCACCAGCTGAAAATGTTAAAGTGGCCAAATGGCTTAAAATCACATGAAATCAACGCGTAGACGACGGGTATTTGACATGTTGTCAACGCGTAGTTGACGGATTCTTTACGCGCTCTCAACGTGTTAACTACGTGTGGCCGATTATAAGGCGAAGACAAAA
>NW_015151813.1:173055-174117 GCF_000732505.1 Cyprinodon variegatus | reverse complement strand
TAAACCAACATGAGTTTGAACTGCCCTGATAAAATGCCAATTTACATAACATTTTGAAAATGTAATGACATAAGTTTATTAAAAACGTATCAATGAAACTATAAAATACCTCGTTATGATTTTTATTTATTTATTAATTTTTTTAAATTAATTTTAAGACATCTTTATATGTTTTTTCAGACTGGTTTCTTTGGTGCTATTACACATCCAGTTCGAAAGAGGGCGGTAAAAATCTAATTGCTTTTATCGCAAGTCTTCCAAGATTTTCTATTGGTATGATGTATCACCTCTTCTAAAATATCCAGTGTAAAGGGTTGGTGTTTTCCATAGACATGATTACGCAAGAATTACGGGCGCCATCTTGGGGAGGTCGACCTGCTACCCTAACCAGATGGTTTAACCAGAAGAAGCACTGTGCTGCGTGTTCTGTATATGTATATGTTTCCCAGATATGTCCATAATGGGTAAATATCTATCTATCTATCTATCTATCTATCTATCTATCTATCTATCTATCTATCTATCTATCTATCTATCTATCTATAGAGAGAGAGATGTGCATATATATTTGTGTATGCCTGTATAAAGTGGCTATGTGCTTTGCAACATGCATACATCCAATCAGAATATTCTATTACTTTTAACCCCACTAAGAATATTTATTTATATTTTATTTTTTTCTATAAAAAAAAAACACACATATATATATATATATATATATATATATTTTTTATTATTATTTTTTTTTTCTTTTGGTTTTTGTAAGAATAAAAGAAAATGTGAAATTAATTTCAACATTCAGCGAGCTAAAGTTGATTAAAATGTATGCTGTGCCTGCTCAACACATTACCCTGAGTGGAGCTGTCGACCGCCCCAAGATGGCGCTAGGCGTTTTCTAACTGGAAAGCTGTGAATAGAGTGAGACCTCTGACTCTGCTGGGATCTAAATCCTCACAGGAATCTCCTCTGCAGCTCCCAAACACTGGGTGAAAGGTCTGCTGATAACAAGCAGGAACTTTGCAGTAAGTGTTTGTCCTCTGTCTCCAGTGGATCTTTAATGAT
>NW_015151813.1:168948-170061 GCF_000732505.1 Cyprinodon variegatus | reverse complement strand
TTAATAAATCCAGACATTTCCTCACTTTCTAAAAAAAACCCGGGACGCCCGGGACAGGACGTGAAATACGGATATGTCCCGGGAAGTACGGACGTTTGGTCACCCTAGTTATACTCATGTAATATGCTGCTCTTCTTTACGAAGGTTCCTCTTATACAGCAGTAAACTATTTTTTGCATTAAGCCAGGGAGCAACCTTTCTATTTTCAAAGGTGCTGCATTGTCTAAGACATTAAACAGAGAACTAGATACCCCATCGACAGAATCATGAACCTGTGAAGGGGAATAAACTAAACTTTTGCACTCTGTCGTACTGCTCAGTGACACAGAGGAGAGAGAAAGTGAAACTGATTCTTTGAAATTTATAACTGCACTATCTGATACTGATTGGCTAATGTTAAAGTAATCCTTAAGGTTATTAAAAAAGTGGTCAGAGGACAGGAAGTTTTAGCCAGTTTTTATGTCATACTATAATATGACTTGTTTTAGCTACTTATTTTGGTGAAACTATGCTATGACTCATTTTAGGCATTTTTGAGGTCACACTATTCTATGTGTCTTTTTAGCAAATATTTGAGGTCATACTATACTTTGACTTGGTTAGGCATATTTTTTTAGGTCATACTATACTTTGACTTGCTTTAGCCTATTTTTGAGGTCCCACTATACTATGACTCGTTTTAGCCAACTTCTGATGTCTTGCTGTACTATGACTTGTTATGCCAATTATTTAGGTCATACTAAACTATAACTCGGTTTGGCCTATTTTTTGTGGTCATACCATTCTATGACTGGTATTAACTCTTTTTGAAGTCATACTATACTGTTAGTCATTTTATCCAATTTATTCAGGTCTTACTATACTATGACTCGTCTTAGCCAATTATTTAGGTCATACTAAACTATAACTCGGTTTGGCCTATTTTTTGAGGTCATACCATTCTATGACTGGTATTAACTCTTTTTGAAGTCATACTATACTGTTAGTCATTTTATCCAATTTATTCAGGTCTTACTATACTATGACTCGTCTTAGCCAATTATTTAGGTCATACTAAACTATAACTCGGTTTGGCCTATTTTTTGAGGTCATACCATTCTATGACTGGTATTA
>NW_015151813.1:165444-167687 GCF_000732505.1 Cyprinodon variegatus | reverse complement strand
TTGTATTGCCGTGCAGAAAAATAGCAGCTGCTGGAAGATGTCTTAATAATGTTCTGTAAACCGTTAAGGTAACTGTACTTCTTCAATAAATTAACCTGGTAGTTTATCGGTTCAAAGAGACACAATCTGTTTTTTATTCATTCCACTGGTCGTCTGTTTTGATCAAATAGAAATAGAGGCCTGCCTCTAATTCTGGCCTCCTTCCAATAATGGCCTGGACCAAGATGCACCTGAGTGAAATAAAGGCCCCGGCCTATATTAGAGGATTTACGGTGTTACTATTCTAGGACTCATTTTAGCTTATTTCTGATGTCATACTATTATAGGAATCGTTTTAGCCTATTTCTGAGGCCATACTATTCTATGACTTGTCTTAGCCAATATTTGAGGTCATACTATAGTATAACTATTTTACCCTATTTCTGATGTCATACTACACTGTGAGATATTAGGCAAGTTGTATTTTTGAGGATTATTTTATTATTGGACCACAATTGTGTTCTCAATCAACCCAAAAGAATCCTTAATATTAAAGTTTCATATTTTTGTAAGTTGATGTGTTTTCTTTAGATTAGTCCATTTTATGATGATGTCTGAGTGTGCAGGTAAATATTACTGTGCAGAATTATTAGGCAACGTAATAAAAAACAAATATATTCCCATACCCATGTTTATTTTCACCAGTTAAACCAATGTAACAACTCAAAATTCAGAAATTAACATTTGTGACATTCAAAAATAAAAACAAATCAGTGACCAATATAGCCATCTTTCTTCACCATGACGCTCAAAAGCCTTCCATCCATAGATTCTGTCAGTGTCTTGATCTGTTTGCGATCCACATTGCGTGCAGCAGCCACCACAGCCTCCCAGACACTGTTCAGAGAGGTGTACTGTTTTCCTCCCTGTAGATCTCACATTTCATGAAGGACCACACGTTCTCGGTGAGGTTCAGATCAGGTGAACAAGGGGGCCATGTCATTATTTTTTCTCCTTTTAGACTTTTTCTGGCCAGCCACGCTGTGGTGGATTTTAATGCGTGTGACGAAGCATTGTCCTGCATGAATATCATGTTTTTTTTTAATGATGGCGACTTCTTCTTGTACCACTCTTTGAAGAAGGTGTCTTCTAGAACTGGCAGTAGGTCTGGAAGTTGATCTTGACTCCATCATCAACCCGAAAAGATCCCACAAGCTCATCTTTGATAATACCAGCCCATACCAATACCCCACCTCCACCTTGCTGGCGTCTGAGTCGATAAGGAACTGGCTACCCTTTAATGATCCAGCTTGGTGCCCATCCATCTGGCCCATCAAGACTCATTCTCATTACATCAGACCAAAACTCCTTGGAGAAATCAGTCTTCAGATATTTCTTGGTCAAATCTTGACGTTTTGTCTTGTGTCTTGTTCAAAGGTGGCCTTTTTTCGGCTTTCCTTACCTTGGCCAGGTCCCTTAGTATCGATCACCTTGTTCTTCTCGGCACTCCAGACATGTTGCAGCTCTAAAATATGGAACAACTGGTGGCTAATGGCTTCCTGGCAGCTTCACGCTTGATCCTTCTCAATTCATGGGGAGTTATTTTGCATCTTCTTTTTTCAACACACTTCTTGCACCCCTGTTGGCTATTTGACATAAACCGCTTGATTGTGCGATGATCCCGCTTCCAAGAATATAGTATGACTTGTTTTAGCCTATTTCTGACATCATACTATTCTACGATTAGTTTTAGCCTATTTATGACGTCATACTATACTATGACTCGTTTTAGCCAATTTTTGATGTCATACTGGTTTTAGCCTATTTATGACATCATACTATAATATGACTATTTGTACCCTATTTCTGCTGTCATACTATATTATGGCTTATGTTAGCCAATTCCTGCGGTCATACTATACTGTGACTCATTTTAGCCAATATTTGAGGTCATAGTGTAGTATAACTCGTTTTAGCCTATTTCTGACATCATATTATACTATGACTAGTTTTAGCCTATTTCTGACGTCATACTATTCCGTAAATGTTTTTAGCCTATTTCTTTCTTCATAGTATACTAGGAGTCATTTAAGCCTCTTTTAAGGTCATACTATACTATGACTCATTTTAGCCAATATTTGAGGTCATAGTGTAGTATAACTCGTTTTAGCCTATTTCTGACATCATATTATACTATGACTAGTTTTAGCCTATTTCTGACGTCATACTATTCCGTAAATGTTTTTAGCCTATTTCTTTCTTCA
>NW_015151813.1:161072-164955 GCF_000732505.1 Cyprinodon variegatus | reverse complement strand
CTATTTCAATTCAAAATGTCTTTGCAGGCTAACAAAGAACCCAAATGACTTCCCATTCCTAAAGGGTGGACCCATTAAACAAATCATCCATATTTGGTAGTAATTTCCTGTTTATTAAAAAGTTGGAGCTGCTGTCTCTGCTATTTAAACACTTTGCAATAATGGAAAAGCTGGTTAAGCTTTATTCATGTATAATATTTCAATGTGCTATGGCAGAATCTGATTGTTGTGATTTAAAGACAAGGATAACCCTGGCGGGTTTTCATTTTTCTTCCAATAGGGTTATTTCCAGAAACTCATCACCCACGGTTGCTGCAGACGGTGAGTAAAGCTGCCTTCATTCTACTCTTTGACCTTTATGTTGTAATTTATTAAAAGTGGTTCAAAGTGGACTGCATATTTTTGTCTGTGAAATGTTCTTAATTTTCCTTTTTCCTCCAATTAGCTGATGAAGGACTCAAGTATTCTGGGGACGGTTCTGACACGCCTCACTAACTTCATGATCTTCCAGAGGAGGTGAGAAGACCAGAATGTTTTAAATGAAAAATGCAAGGAACTGTTTTATCTTATGCTTTTAGTCCTTTTTGGTAGCGTTGGAGAAGTGTTCGGTCCCTACACTCAGCCCACAGATGAAGAGTTCTGGGACATGTGGACAAGTTTACGCTACAATGATGGCAACTTGGTTTTAGACAGGTAATGTTGCGTTCAAATGCTCACTGTTCCTGAATTATGGAAGGGGATTTCACTTTTTTTTTTTTTTTCTCCCTCAGTATTCTCCAGTACCTCAATCAGAGATTTCAGCACAGAGATCGATGGGTGGGAGCGCTCACGTCTACACATGCCCCATGTAAGTTTAGTGGATCAGAGGGGGGAGCAAACCCTTCCTAAAATATGAACTAGCTCAGTAAAGCCGGGCTTACACTGTGCTTTTTTTTTTTTTTTTCCCTTTTCGGGCCGACTTTCCAGTTGTACGAAAATTTGCCGATTGGCCCGACTTTCAGTCCTAACGTGTGTCGTGCATCGTTTAGTGTACAGGTGGTAACGATCAGCCTCTCACAACCACCTCCCGATCGGGAATCGGGAGGTGGTTATGAGCAATTTGCCCATCGTGGACAAATTGCTCAATGGGCATTCGCGAACAAGGACTCTTCTTCTTCCTCTCAGATGAAAACATAGAAGCATGGTGGGGGTGCGGGTGAAATGGCTTTCAGTAAATTTGACAGACCATAGTAGCCACATTTGTTCAGCCATGTCTTTGTCAAATATGTCGCCTCCTTTTCTTTTTAAGGCTTTCAGCATACAAATTGCCAAGGCAGAGCATTTAACTCTAGTGAGCTTCATATTCCTCTTCTACAAGCTTGGCTAGACGAGTCCGAGTAGCGCCATCTCACTACGGAGCTCAGTCCGACGTGGTTTTTAGACTTGCAGTGTGAGCAGGTAGATCGCATCAGAGCGTCGTACAAAGTGCGAGAACGTATCGTGAACGGTGAACTCATGCTGTACTACTAAACCCTGCAGGTTCGTCGTACAGTGTGAGCTGTAGCTGTGTGCAACAACTGAAAAAAATCGCACAGTGTATTCCTGGCTTAAGTGATGCTAAACTGCTGAGCATTTAAGGACCGAAAGAAGGGAAATGATTGAAAGGATGGAATAAGAGAACAAGGTTAGAAAGAAGGAAGTAATAAGAGGATACAAGGTAGAAGAAGGAATGAAGTAAACAGAAGTAAACCAAATAAATACCTAAACAGAACAGGAAGACTAAAATCAGACTCTTCCTGAACTCTCACATTAGAAGAACAAAATGGTTTATTCACTTTTTCATCTCCTACATCTTCCATTTGGTTTCCTCCCCCTCCTGTGTTTCAGTGCACATGATTTACGGACCTCTGGACCCTGTCAACCCCCATCCACAGTTCATCCGTCTTTATGTGTGAGTTTCCCTTCAAGACACTTCCTTAACCCGGGCTCTCATAAGTATTCACACCTTTTGAACGGGTTTCACAACAAATTCAAACAGATGTTTAGATACCAACCACAAAGCTTTATCTCTGTTCACAGCTCCCATACATCAGTGATGTTATCTAACACCTCTGCAGCCTTCATGGAACTAAAATTTTACATTACGTAGTGTTGGTTTGAAAGAAAATCCTAAACAATGTTTGTGGCTGTTGTGTTTAAAAGTTCAATGGGTATGAATATTTATTTAAGCAACTGCATAGTCTGCCTCAGTGTGAATGTGAAAAGAAAATATTTCAAAATGGTGGGATTAATTTGAATCTCCATTTGATCCATAAATGAGCTTTAGCCAGCAACATGTTTAGTTTTTTTTGTTTACCATTTTCTTTACAATAAAAGCATAAAATAATCCCAAGCATTTCAATTAAACCTTTACTGGTGAGATATACATTTTCCTTAAGAAATTCTGTTGGTTTTAAATGTGACCTATGGTTAATAAATTGGGTCATATTGAAATTCAAAACACAGAACAAAAAAGTAATTAAGCTTTTATTAAAAAGAAAAATGAATCCATCAAATGTTAAACGGGGCTTTTAAATTTCTTGTTAGCGGTGGATAATTTTGTCCAGATTTTAGTTTAATTGTAAAAAAAAAATAGTGCTGGTCTTAGTTGGTTCAGTGAAAAAAAAAAAAAGTTTTAACCTCAAACTGTTATGAAAAATGCCTTCTATTGTCAATAAATAGGTGGTTTCTAAAGTTCTCAGCAGTTCATTAAGAAAAACTTTATTTATTCTGTTCTTGCAGGTATCTGGTGAAGACGTCGACCATCACAATTCTGGACGACCACATCAGTCACTACCCTCAGCTGGAGGACCCCATCGGCTTCCTAAAAGCTTATTTTAATTTCATCCACTCTTTCTGAACAGATCTGACACAGGCACCTTGTGTGAGTAATCAAAACCAGATCAAAATGATTTTCAACCCTCAGTGAGGAATGTTAGGAGCTAAAGTGAAGTCTGAGGAAAACAAATGCACGTTTATAGAAACCTGAGATGATCAACTACTGTAATATTGTTCATATCTGTTGAATCCAACATTCTGAATTACTTTTGATTTCATTTTCTACATCATGCTAAATGTTAACTCTTTTTATATAAGTAATTTTGTTAAAAAAAAGTCTTAATTGCATTCTGATTTACTTTATTGTGAAACTGAATGAAACAATATTTTCTAAGAACAGAAGATGGAAAAAAATAAGACAGAAATGTTTTAGTTTATATAGAAGATATAAAACATTTATCTGGTTGACATAGCCACAAGAACGAGTTTAAGGACTGACAAAGAGATGGATTAGGGTTGTTACATGCTAAATGGCTGTGATGGGTTCAGATTTCTAGCCGACAGAGGCCAGGATCACATCGACAACGGTCTCCTCACTGCTGCGGACCGTCACCTGCATGGTCACGCCATCAGCCAGCGCCAGACGAGCCCGAACCAGCACGTCGTGGCCTCCTCGGAAAACGCCTGGGGGGAGGTGGGGAAATCTTACTCTCAGCAAACAGATTTCTAAGAATTAACTTTGACTCTTTGATGAATCTCACCAGCAAGGAAGAGGACGTGAGAGTTCTTATTTTCTGGAACTTTGTCGGAGCGTTCACAAGGCTGCATTCCCAGGAAGCTGATGATGTTCCCCACCGCCTCTGTAAATGGTTCAATAAAGAGATTGAGTTTGATGCAAAGATTAAACACACCTCTAGATGGAGCTACCTTCACCAACATCAGCTTTGCATGTAGGAAACTTGTCAAACATATTCAGAGTGCGTACCATCCAGCGTTCGCACAGACGCCAGAGCGAACGTCTCTTCCTTCTCGTACTCGTCTCCCACTTCCTCCCACGCTGCTCCAAAATTAGGTTTCAAGACTTTTT
>NW_015151813.1:156983-160562 GCF_000732505.1 Cyprinodon variegatus | reverse complement strand
ATCTGACTAGAGATCTATGAGGTACAACAAAAATGCTACGGCAGATGGGGAGCCAGGACGCCAGGAAGTGGGGATGCATGTCCTCCCCACTATCAATCTTAGAGGACAGCTACAACAGAATGTTGGTAAGTGAAGTAACGAGTGCAGGGAGTACGTAGCGTAGATGTACAGAGTAATCTAGATATAAAGTGCCTCATAATCTACTAGAAAGAGGAAAAAGCAGGGTGACGTGTAGAGGACAACTTAAAAACAGGCCACCAAATTTATTTTTTTTTTATTATATAATTTTAAGCTTTCCTCTATTAGTTTATACATCTTGACCTAAAAACAACAAACCGTGCATCCATTTATGACTGTTAAAATCTTTCACCTTGATGTTTCTGTTAACATTACCTGGTTAGAGTGAAACTAATTTTTCTTGGTCAGCGTTTCAATTCCTTCCAACCTACGGGGTCGTTGCTGCCAGCTGTGTCTCATTATTAAAACACACAGGACCAGGTTTCTGAACTGATCCAGGTGGTTTATGAAGCCCCCTACCGAGCTCTACTGGAGGATGCTAAAATAGCATGACGGGCTTTATGATGATTCCCTCACATCGTTTAGTAGCGTGTTTATGGATGATCCAGGCCTTGGTTAGGGAGACCCTGACCAGTGATTTCCTCTCTGGTTGGCTTGCTGTGCATCTCTCTTCCAAGTTTGAGGTATTAGGAACTTTTCCCAAAGCAGGTTTAACACTAAAGCAGTGTTAAATTCATTTCCATTCTAACAACCAAGACCATCACTTCTTTTCACCCATGTTGAATGGATATAATATCCGAGTTATTCAGTATATAAAGACAGACTATTCCTCTTAGACAGAATTGACACTAAATTTAAGTATAAAAGTCGGGACGTTAGTTAAAACAAATCCAGCCTTCATACCGGCAGTAGGGTCGTCGTCAGGCAGCTGCACCAGAGTGTAGGCGGACCCAGGCTGGCTGTAGGGGAGGCTGGGTGCTGGGATGTAGTGGACCACCTCGTAAGCCTCTGATGGCTCCATCTGTACTACAACCTGAAACCAACAGGAGTTCAGCCCCGTTGCATCAAACTTGCTATAAAATCGTGCTGTTAGGAAACATGTCGGATCTGGTATCCAGGAACCTTTTGGAGCAGCTGGTCGTTCAAAGTGTTTGTGCAGTCGAACTGGAACACCATGTGTCGGGCGAATGTGTGCTTGATGCAGCGAACCACGTATTCTGTCTCAGCTTCTGTCAGCTGTACTGCTTCTGACGACTTGAATAACGGGCCGAGGGTCTGGAATTCTGGGATGGATGCAAGTTGCTCTGCAAGTTGGTGATGAGAAAATAAAGGTGGACATCGATTAGTTGTCTTTGGCAGTGTAAAGGTCAAACTAAAGCAAGTGCAGACATGTATTTTTACCTTGGTAGATGTCCTGGCGTGATGGACCCAACTTTTCTGGCAGTTTGCTTGTAGCAACAGGAGCAATTTCTAAGAGGGAATAAATAAAATGATTTGTTTTATGCACAGAATGATAATATTCAATCAGCAGCAAATATACCAGTACCTGTTTTCTGCTCTGTGATTGGAGCTGTTGCCAGAGGTACAGACTTCATATCAAAAGGTTTCTCTGAGGGCTCCAGAGTGTACTGGTGGAGGGACTTTTCCAGACCGGGAATGGACACGGACAACCCTGAGACACAAGGAAGAGGAAACGTCAACATTAAGCCCTGTGGAGGTCTCTGGCACAACTGCATTGTTTAAAAGCAGCAGCTTTACCATTAAAGATGTACGCAGCATTCAGAGCTTTTTGCTTCTGCTGCAACACGTTCATGTAGAAGGTAGATCTATCTCGCACCTCATCATCACTGTCCATCATACACCTGTGAGAACCAAACATGTTAGTGTACATCAACAATAGATGTTTAAACATCCATTTGGGAATTAAATCTTGTTTCTATTCAAAATAATATAGACTGAAATAAATATGTAAAGATTTTTATATTCCCTTCAAGAGACAACAGACACGTCTCTTTTAATATATTGAGGGAAAACAAACATTCATAAGCACCTCTGCATCAGAACCAGGACGCTCGGCAGAAGATCATCATTCTGAGCACCAAATTTAGCCAAAGCGCTCACAGCAGCTGAAAATGAAATAACTCAGTTACTGGTAATCAGACCCAGAGTTTCTAACTTAAACTTAGATCATGAATCAACTTGGGGCTGTCTCACCTGCACGGACCGCCTCGCTCTCCAGCACCACCCGGTTGAATATGAAGCGAATGTACTTGGAGGGCTGCGGGGTCCGCGGTCCCTCTTTGCCAAGCAGGTGCAGGATCTTTGTGGCCAGCACTGTGTGCTCACAGTCCTCAATGAACTCACACAGGTGGGCCAAACCCGTCTCTTTGCTCTCAGGATTCTCCTCGATGATGCTAATGATGCAATCCACAATGGCTCGCTTGTACTCAAAGCCACCCTGCATGAAACCAGAGGAAATTATTCCTAATAGATGGAGGAAAACCTGCTAGAATAATCCTTCTCTAAACACTCTTAAAATTAGACATTTATTGACTTACATCATCTCTCAACATGTTTGATAAGAAGTTCATCATGACGCTGTGCTTCCTGGGATACTTCTGACATAAGGCGCTGATGGCCTGCACCACCACCACCTGGAAAGAACAAATAAAACCGAGAGAATAAACATATCTAACCTATTTTTGATAAACTGGACCACATTCAATTACTTTACAATTTTCTCACCTTGAACTCATCAGAAATTTCAGAGACAAAGGAGGAGATCTGTTTCATGAGGCGGTCCACGCTGCTCTCACTGCCAGTCTTCAGGAGCGTAGTGATGGCCAGAGTTGCAATGCTGCGGTTGGAATCTGTGATCAGGTTCTCCAGGTCCAAGTTGCATGCAGTCACAGCTGATGGGTGTTTCATGGCAACCTGGGAAGGATATTGAACTTGAATAAGAGCACTTTCACACATAATGAATAAACATTAAAAATATTTAGTCCATTAGTAGCTTTTAAAGCTCTAAAATATGCTGTATAATGGGGTTTAAATGAGGGCTTGTGCTGTACCTTGTTGAGGGTCCTGACAGCAGCATATCTCAAGGCGGCTTTAGGGGAGCTGCAGAAGAGCTGGAGCACTGCAGAAGAACGATCCACATTAGACCCACAGAGAGAACAACATGATTAAATTAAATCATTTTAACAGTTTATCTGTACCGACTTGTTTGAACTCTTGCTTATTTCAGCACTGGCTTTAAACAAGCAAGCAAACAAGTGAGGCAGGAGTGGAACATCGACCTTGCACAAATTGGTGTTTTATAAAAAGCAAAATGAACTAAAATGATATACTTTTGGTCTGAACTAGAACTAAATAAAAAACAAAAAACTATGTACACTGTTGCTAAAACAACAGTCCCCCCTTTAAAACACTGAAATGAAACTGATCTGCTAATCTTTTAACATAGGAACACTTGTGATAATCACATTGAATGGTGATGTCTTTAACTAGTTTATGAATAAGATCTGGTTAATCAGATAACCTGAAACAGCAGGAGCCAGC
>NW_015151813.1:148510-156443 GCF_000732505.1 Cyprinodon variegatus | reverse complement strand
GAAGCAGCCTCCTGGGCTTCATTCACCCAGCGCTTCACCACATCGTAGCTCATCTTCACCATGTGCTGAGGAGTTGAAGCAGAGAGGATGTCATCCAACAGCAAAGAGCAATGCATGAGTGCATTACCCAATCATAAAAAATGTTGTGTATTTGCAGAAATTGTGACATTTTACCAGAGAGGAGACCAGAGCTGAACTGGACACACTGGGCACTTTGTCCACAATAGCCTGCTTCATGTACCGTTCAATGGCCTGCAGCATGGTGGTCTGTGAGCAGAACACAACAAATAAACAAAGCTCTGTAAGAAAAGATATTTTTCTCCAGTAAGAGACAAATTGAGATATGAAAATAAGATAATAAAAAAAGTAAACTTCACTCACATCTGTAATCCTGCACAGGGCTCTAATGGCTGGACCTCTGTATACATCCTCCTTACCAGTCATGTCTTTAGTTAGACTATTAAAAAAGAGACAAATAAGAACAATATTAAACCAATGAACCACATCTTCTGATAGAAATAAAGTAAATCAGTTCAGAACTGAAATTCACAAGAGAATTTTAACTTTATGGCAATGAAATCAGGTGATCTATATTTTCTAAAAAGATGTGCTGAGAAAATAAAGAAAAAGAACACAGACCGCACTGAGAAGTAGCTTTTGCTCACTGATTTGCTGTTCTTTTTAAGTGGCTCAGAAGTAGATTGACAGTTTATACTTTAATCAAACTTAGACCTAGCATGACTTCAAACAGGCTATCCAAACCCTAAAAAGTTGCATAATGCTTTTCAATTAAAATGTATTCGGGTGGGCAAAAATCATCCAAGAATGTGTATATAAAAAAAAGGAGAGCAACATCTGATGTGAGATGAAAACCAATAGGTTAAAGCTGCAATTACATACAATTTATTGACACAAACCTGCTGGTGACAATGATGACATCCTCAGAGATGTTTGCCATCTCTTTAATAGTCAGGTAGCACATCCTCCTCAGGGTTTGCTAAATAAGAGCATAAAGCTTGATTAGATCATCAAAGTGAGCAGTTATCAAAACATATAACAATTAAATAAACAGGTAACATCGTACATCATTAGACTGGAACAGCCTTGTCATTGCAAAGAAAGCCTCAGTGGCTTCTGTGGTCCCAAAATGCTCTCCCTACAAGAAAAAAAACATCAGAGTTAGTTATGATATTACATTACGATACCGAAAGGACTGATAACATGATTGTATTTTTGACCTGATTGAGAAGGTAGATGATCTTGGTGAGGATGTGGAGGCATCTTCTTGGATTGATAGGGGTCTCATTGAAGATACGCGCCTAGAAATCAAAACCACCATTACTTTAGCATTACAGCCTTTTCAGTTAAATATGACTTAATCTTAAGCTCACATTACCTCTTGCAGGACTGCACTCTTCTCCAGGTGTTGGAAAGGATTTGATCCACTTCCTATAAGACCGAATAAACATGTTAAAAGATGAATATTTTATACGAGTGGTTTCTTGAACTAAACCAAAGAAAATAGGAATATTACATTATTGCTGAGATTGATACTTCTCAGGTTTTCCCTTCTTGACCCACAAGAACAAATACTTGAATTTATTTTTAAAATGTATACTTATTTTAGGAACACTCTTCATCAATAAAAAACACTATGTATTATACTTAACTATACCAGGTCACCAACTAACAGTTATTTTACAAATCGATTAATCTTTTGATTATGTTTTCGATTACTCCATTAATAATCAGATAGCCAAAGGTTTCTTGAAGAGGATTTTTACAACATTAAACGAGGTGAAACTAAAACTTTTCCACTTGAGGAGTTCTGGATAGACAGGAGAAAAAGATTTATTTAATCTTAAATGCAATATGTTTCTATATTTAAAAAAAACAACAATTTTGATATAATTACAGCTCTAAGTGGGTTGCTCTCTCAGCTAAAGGCATATTTTAGAGTCTTGACACTCCAGTTAATGATTAATAGATTACTAAATTAGTTGACAATTATTTCAACGATCGATTAATAACAATTAATTGTTTCAGCCCTAAACTATACTGTATTATTTGTGGCAATGGAAAAGGTAGCTTTTTCACCAAAGGTCAAACTTAAGAATCAAAAACAACAAAGAGTTAAAGTTAAGCATTTTTTTCCTTAGCTTCTGTGTACACTGGATATTATAAGTAACCCAAGAATTAAAGGTTTTAAGGTGCTGTACAGTTCTAATTACGAATCCACACACCCCTTTCAAACAAACAAACAAACAAAAAAAACAAAGAGAAAACAAGAACAAAATTGGCCCAATAACCAATTCTAACATATTACGCTAATATATTTGGTTTTAGCTCAACCGAATACTCAACTTAATTGATTTAGACAACGATTTAGGTAATAAATATATTAGGTATTTCAATATAAGGAAAACAGCCTTCAAAGTAAAGGCATCTGGCCCTGCTAATTATAAGTGATTTACCAACAACGACAGATGACAATAAGGAAATCAGATGTTAGAGTTTTAGTTGTTTCATATCATTTATATTAAATGCAATAAGCAGCAAACAGGCATTGAGATCTGTCAGAAAAGAACCATTTGACAACGCTAGCATGCATAGCTAATGCAATATGTAAACACCAAACAGGCCAGGGTGATATATTATTAAGAATTTATTGTCACAGTCACAATTAAACTCTTAAAGTTTGCAGAACAATTTGTTTTAACTCATAAGGTATCGTTTTAACAGAAAATACGATTGCCAAAACACTGTTAACGTTAAGGCTTGTTGAATTTAGCTAGAATGCTAACATGGTAGCATTTTTTGCTATCTATTTCAGATGCAAAAACTATCCCATTCTTTAAAATATTCAATTCAAATCCTTACCCGATTCTTCGTCCTTCTTATCAAATTTTTTAATCATTTTGACTGAATGCAGTTGAAGGACAAGCAGACGCTCTCAGTCTGGGCTGTACCGGGAGCTACTTCCACGTAGCCAAAATGAAAACTGATTTCCTGTAGATGGCGTCCACGTCGACGGAAATGACGTAGGGCAATTCATGATTTTATTTCTGACCAAAAGGAGGCACTGTTGAGAAATTATATTCTTTTAAACAATGACGGCACAATATTTTAAAGCTGTAATAGAAGTCTAAATTCATATTTATTGTTAGTCAATTTTGGATCTACATTTTAGTCCTATAAAAACAAACAAAAATCTTGTAAATCAGCGTTTTTATTTGGAAATTGTTCATTTTCCCAGATCTTGGGGAAAGTTACCCAAAATGACCACCAGATGTCGACATTTCTTATGAGCTGAGTAGAGCCTCTGTTTAAATCAACTCGGTTTCAACTCATTGCAGGGGCGGATTTAGGAATTTTGGGCCCTAGGCAAAATCAAGAAGGGGACCCTCTGAATTGAGAAGACAACACATAAAACAGACCCATTATACAGATAGAGAAATATTAATAGAGTAGACATCCGTTATTTGTTTTAGGTTTTGTTCCTCTCTTCTTGTCCCTTTTCTTGTTCTTTTCCTCTCTGTTTTGTACTGAGCTGACTTTTCATGCTGTCTCAAAAGGAATGAAAGATTTTTTCTAAGTCCATTTAGCTGATTGCTCCTTCCTGTGTTTCCAAAAAGGCCATGGCAAAAGTAAATAACACAGTCCTTCTTTTCACTGTAGACAAGAAGCTCGTCGTTTGGATGAAATAATAGCTGCATGAATCATGACAGCAGAAAAGATAGAGGATAGCAGGAGGCGGGGTTACCAATCTACTTGCTCTGGAGAGCAGAGTTCGCTGCTTTTAGATGTTGTCGCTAAAGTCTCCAAAAGTCGCTAGATTGGGCGCTTGGCGCTTTTTTTTTTTAAATCAAAGTGCTAGAAGGATCCGATAAGTCCCTAATATAGCAACTAAAGCGCTAAGTTGGCAATGCAAATTGTTTGCTACTTTCTGTTTGGACCTTTCTGAACATGTGCAGCAAATGGACTGGACCAATATGGTGGACACTGAAGGGGGAGTTGAGACACACTTAATATTATAAGCATTCTGATAGCATTTTAGCCAAAGGATTTTTTTCAAAAACACAATTAATGTGCACAAATAAGGAATAGTTGTATTAACCATACATGTAAACAGAGTTTTATGGAGCCCCTAGGAACTTGTGGCCCTAGGCAACAGCCTATTATTGCCTAATGGTAAACCCCCTGACTCAGTGATTCCATTTTATGTAAATAAAACTAAGAGGTTTACTTTAAACAAAATACAATTTGAAAACATTTGCAAAAATATTTTGGTTGTTGTTTTTTATTTTCATGTTTTTATGCATTTTTTTAATTATTATTTTTAGACTAAGAATCTTCACCAGTAGTGAAAGGCAATTTAACTACGTGAGGTGTAAACTAAAGTAAGTTTTAGGGCCACATGGTGGTCAAGATATTTGACGTCATTAGTAATGCGGACTGTATTTAATACTATTAATATGTGTTTATCACTGTCATTTTCAAATACAGAATGCAGATTTATCCTCAAGTATTAATTTTAGGAATAAATAATTAATACTTTTATTCAGTATTTATGAATGACAGTAATGCTGAATATTTGCCCCTCCCAGTGACCCTTTAGGCCAAGAATTCAGCTCTCGATTTAGGCTCTTCACAAGAAAGTACTACATTAAGAGTATCCATCTATCCTCTATATATCCTATTTTTCTTGAAGGGTTGCATAAGCTAAATTTTAAAGTACTTATTAAACACAACAGTCATGTTTTGAATTGACAGATTATTACACATTCTGTTGCTCAGTATTACATGGAATGAGGCAGTTTATTATAGTTACATCTGCTTTATTTCAGGAAAAATAATCCTTTATTTGAAAGTATAAAAATAAGAGACATCTGATGACAGCATACATTCACATGCATTTGCATTTGTATTCATGATCTTTGCAGGTGAATTTGTACAGTATTTTATTGCCAGTGAGTTGTTTTCCAATGAAGGGTTCTTCCATAGTTAACTGATTCCTGTAATTAGATAAAAATAAATCCTTGAAGAAAAAAGGCAAATTATTTCAATTATGACCAAATCTTCCACAGTTCAACATTTCCTAACGTACGTATTAATTACTTTTTATCTTCAGCAAATGAAAATTAGAGAGTTCTATGTTGTTTGGATTTAGGACAGGAATCACGCATATCATCTGACTTTATTAATAAAGCACTATAAAAACAGTGCTTCACACTTCTTCAAGATTAGGAACCTATGCATTTGTAAAATATAATATACTTCAAGCCAATGAAACATCTTTATCATATCAAACAAACCAACACTTTTTTTTACTTAATTTGCACATCAAACAAAATTTTGGGTTATTTAAAAATGTATTTTGAATTAAATATATATTTTTTCGATTTATGCTAAACATCAGGCAGATTTCTTGCTGTGCTTTGATTTGAACAAGGACAATGCCAACTCACATACAGTATGAGATCACCGCAGTTATAACATGGTTTCCCTTTGTTAGAGTGGATGTTTTCCCTTGTGGAACATTTTGTTGTGTCTGAGCAAATAACATTTATTCAATACATTTACTAACTGCTCTGTGCTAAATCAGAGTTTTTTTTTGTTTTGTTTTGTTTTTTTCCACATGTTTTCTTATTTCCTTCGCCCGATCTGCGCCAGGAGCCGCGCGTTCTCAGCCGCTTTTGCGCGCAGGTTCTTGGCTTTGGCGACGTCAAAGAGGACGTTCATGATGTTTGTCGGGACGTCCAGAGACAGAGTCAGTCTGCTTCTCCGGTCACCTTTGATGTTGTTGCGGAGCATCTGCCCTCTGAGCTTCGTCCGGCTCATGAAGCGGTAGTTTGTTGGAGTTGAAGTCCTTTTTTCCCGACTTGACTCGACCGAGGAGGAGGAGAGGTAGTCCGCGGACTGCAGGAGGGAAGCCCAGGCATCCACGGGGGAGTAGCCTGGTTCGCTCTCCTCACTTCGAGCCTCCAGAGCCATGTGATCGTTGCAGAGAAGGTCGGGTCGGCTCTGGTAAAGGCGCAAGCACAGGCTGGAAGTCGGTGCACACAGGACGGAGAGCAGCAGCAGGGTCTTCAAAGATGACAGCATGCTGTGTCCTCTAAAAAAAGAAAAGGAAACAAGGGAAGGCAAGGGAAAACTTAGACTGAAAAAAAAAAGCTCAGTGCTTCTAAACAACAGACAAGTTTATGGATGGAGATAAACTTTCTTGGTGTGAGCAAGATTTCATTTTTAAATGAAGCCTGATCTGAGGAGGAGAAATTGGTCTTAGCAATGCACAAGAATGTAAAAAGAAACAGAACATAATTCAACAAAAAAGAACAAAACAAGTGTTACCTCTCTTGTCCTGCGATTAAGAATACTCTTTGGGTTTGGAACCAGTCTGAAAAGAGAAGTAAAGAAGGAGAAATCTTCTTGTGAAGTTCTTATTTCAGTTCCTGAGTTCTGGCAAACACTGTGGGGAGGTCAACAGTGCGCACTGTCTGTCTACTCGGCAGAGTGTCTTCCTCGACCATTCCCACTGCATTCGTTTAGTAGGAGACTTCAAACTGCAGCCTTACGCCAGCATCAACGTCATCCTTTTGACATTTTGGATGTTCACCGAGCCGTCCCATTGGTCGTCACCCAGTGACGTAGTGGTGGGAAAAAAAATAATAAACAACTTGCATCCTCTTTCTTTATGGAGACGAGTCCTCACGACTCAAAAAACTGACACTGGAATCCTTAAACCTTTCAGCACCAAGGAGAGCTCCATTTGAACTTTGCCAAATTGTGTTAAGTTAAAGCTATAGATTTCAATTGGTTTTACTGGAACTTTATATAAGAGAGCAGGCCATTGCAGTGCATAGTTTTTAGAAGGCACACATTTTATATATATTTGTGCTTTCGTATTCACCTCCCTTAAGACTAAATACCTAAATCTAAAGCAAGACAGCAACTTCCCTTCAGAATAACCTTGATTAGTAAAAGATTCCCAACTTCTCTAATTCAGTATCCATTATTCAATATCTATAAATACAGCTGCTAATTATATTTACATATTTTGTATTTTGAAATTTTAAAGGCTAAAGGCTATAAATTATTTGAAACTTAGAGGGAGGTTTATCTTCCACGAAGAGAATAGGCCTGAATAGAATTAAGACTACCACTGCAGTCTTGTTTTAAATACAGTAAAAGGTATTTGTTCAAAGAGTTGAAGAAGGGGCATCTAAATGTACTTGTATTTCACAATTTGTTTTGTAAAATACTTAAAAAAAAATCATTTATCCATTTTCATAATCATGCATCCATTTGTGTTCACTAAAATCCCAACAAAATACATTAAAGTGAATGGCTTTAACAGAGCTTTAGTTGAAAACCAGATGAATATTTCTGTGGCCACTCTGGTCCCTGCTGCTCAAATTGAGAAGACATGCATGTCTTTAAAATTCTATCGATTATAAATATTAAATAAGAAAATAAAAAATAAAATTAAGATATTAATAAAAAGCTAATGAATAGGCTAGTTCAAACATTTGTTACTAACTAAGGCATCAGTTTAGATTCAATTTATGAATTAAAACTTAAGGGAATTCGCATATCAAAGCTCTGCCTTTGAAGCAAAGAAAGAAAAAAACAAACAAACAAAAAAAACAGGGAAAACCAAAGGCATCTTAACAACAAAATAATTCTTTCAAAAGTGTTTACATTTTTCTGAAGACATGAGAATCCTTAAATAAATCTTCTAAGTGCAAATTGATAATTTATTTAGTTGATTTTGATAAAGTTTTTTCTACAGATTATTATTGAAACTCATTCAGGATGAGAACATATTTAGCAAAATGATCCTTAAAACTACCAAAATACTTTATAAGGTATCATTTAGTCTAAAAAATAAATAAATTCATAGAGGCACACCCTTTTATTAACAGAGACCTAC